>NC_042988.1:16232256-16419686 GCF_901001165.1 Salmo trutta
CCTTTGATTGGATGGGAAAGATGTCAATTGCTACTGCAAGACATCTGATTGGTTATCTGTTAATTTGTCCTATGTGGCATGCCATACTTATAGGCTGTCTATTGACGTCGTTGACATTTTTTTTTAAACAGAGCCGGATGTGTTTTCTAGAGGAGGACTAAAAATAGCCGTCCTCACATGCTATTGAGATTAGACCATTTCAGAACAGTGTTTTTAAACAGAAATTTCTCATTGATGTATCTAAAAATGTTAAATGTTTCCAATGACCAGCCTCCTCTGATATGTACATGTATTTACCTTTCAACCAGACACACACAGAGAAGGAGAATCTAAGCTGACTGACAAGAGTTGTATGACAGCACAAATGACAGGTCCTGTTTAGGAAAACGTTATCTCTGAGTTATCATGTTCATAGAGCCTAGTTTAATAATGAACGTGCGGATGAGAATGTGTTTTCCTACTGGTACTTCAGCAAGGCTCTGTAAACACAGGGTTTAAGCTCCAGGAAGCCCCAAAACTCATGCCCCCCAACCCCTACCTCGTGTCCCTAATCTCCCAATCCCTGTGTCCATACCGTCCCTCACCATGGAGCTCTCTGGACCTCCCTGCCCTCCTCCTTTCTTTCTCCACCCTGTCAGAGGGAGAGAGGTGATGGCAGAGTCACACACACTGAATAGAACATAATAGATATGGCCCAATACACCAGTAGAGTAAACAACACACAGAGACACAACAACACATCCACACACTCACACACATGAATAAAGTGGAACATGGGAACAGTCTATTGAGTTCAGGCTATAATAATCGGGGTAACTCTATACTCCTGAGAGAGATTCCTGGGCAGAAGGGGTGGAACCCTTTAACATTGGCTACTCACTGAGATCCACTGCACTACGGAGACGTCTCACTCATACCCACAGAGAGCTCTGCTAGGAAAAGAAATTGACAGATCATATACGTTCAGAGAGACTCCCCTCACACAGCCACAGAGAGAAAATACAAAGACACACAGAGAAAACACTAACAAAGGACACACAGGCAGCAAACAGAAGATGGGTAGAACAAGGCCTGGCAGTTATAAAATATGTATAATAACAATGTGCCTGTAATGAAATCTGGTGTTATAAGTGGCTTCACATGGCTTCATGTACCCATCATGTACATAACTAACAAAAGCACATACGGTTTCATTTGTGTGGGGGGAAACAAAGCGCCCTCCATGTGGTGTGGACAATGAGGTGAACCTCACCCCACAACGAAGAGATCAAATGTTTCTAACAACTACAAGTCTACTGTGTAGGTAAGAGAACACTAGGAGATCAGGTTAGAGATAAGAGGGGAAGGTAACACTAGAGGTATTTATGGAGGAGGGGGAGCAGGGGGACCTGTTTTACCACATAACCTGTGAACAACAGACAGACGGACGGACGGACGGACAGACGGACAGAGAGAGGGAGAGAGGGAGAGAGGGAGAGAGGGAGAGAGGGAGAGAGAGAGAGCGAAATGTGGCATGACCAACACTTAAGCCACTAATGGGTGATTTGGAGAGAGGAGAAGATCAGCAGACGTCCAAGCGACAATGTTTACTCTGTCTGTTAAGGGGTATGGGGGGAACAAAAACACCCAGCAATGACACACACACATACCTCCTCTACAACCAGCAGCACACACAGCCTGCTGTCTTTATTTTTATTTAACCTTTATTTAACTAGGCAAGTCAGTTAAGAACAAATTCTTGTTTACAATGACGGCCTACCCCGGCCAAACCCTCCCCTAACCCGGGCGACGCTGGGCCAATTGTGAACCGCCCTATGGGACTCCTGATCACAGCCGGTTGTCATACAGCCCGGTATAGAACCCAGGTCTGTCGTGACGCCTCTAGCACTAGTGCCTTAGACCGCTGCGCCACTCGGTCCCATTGCTCCATTGATTGAATCACACAGCGCATCAGGATACTTACTGATGGTTAATGGCACAGGTTTTAGTGATTTTCAGAGTGGCTGGAAGCAGATGTAGCTGAGGCCTCTGGCTGGGATGCCTGTTCATCTACAGTAACACTATTGATTTGAACATCCAGAACTCATATTGACAATTCTCAGAACATGCCTATGCTGTATTCATAAAATAGAGTGTAGAATATGGTGTTGAACCACAATCACGTGCAAGCATGCAAAGCCCCTTAGCTGTGTCCTGTTCTCTCATGTTCTGACTGTTTGCAGCACTACCATAGTACCAAGATAGAACCATAAATAGGAGTATTGTATGTAGGATAACTGCTTTGTGGTAAAGCATATTTGCACTAGAAAATTGCGCTAGATAGGTTACTGGTAAAACTAAACTAAAATGAGGCTATGAGCTAATGCTAAAATGAACCCTGTGCCCCTTCTGTCTCAATCATCAGTTGATGAGAAATATGTCGCTCTGGAGACTAACGGTGACAAAAGTGTTAGATAACCAAAATCATTTCCACATCCTTTGAACTGAATGTGAATACTCAGAGTATCATTATTCATGTCATTGTGACCATCAGGTCTCATTGTATCACAAGAATGGGTTACAGATGCACATGACTTAAGGAACATTCACAGTGCTAAAAATTTAAAGTCAGACTTTGGGTACTTTGGAGCATCTGTGGCGGAAAGAGGAAGGCTTATGTCCAGGCTTTGTGGAGCTACTCTCTGACTTCAGAAGAGGAAGTGATGTAAGAGATCCTTCCCCTGCTTTTCTCTTTACATCTCTTTTTCAAATCCAAACAAGGTAATATTAACAGGAATATACAGTGGATTTCACCCAGCAATCCTCATGCAGAATAGTAACAGAATATTTTCTTAGTATTGTCTTGCCTGCTCTTTGTGCAAAGGAGGAAAACTAGACCTTGTGCATTCAGTGGACACTAAATAATGGTCCCCCTTAACCAGTTTAACCCTAAGTGAAATTCCCATGCATGACGTTGACAACATCCTTGCATCTGTAAACACCGTAGAAAATAGGTTAAATGTATACCATTTAGCCATGGAAAGTCCCCTTTCACTGAAATAGAGCATGAGAACAGTTACGCTTCACTGTTGTGATGACTTCCCCAGTGAAGGCTGGCCAGCATCTAAAAGTAGAAACAAAGGAAACTCAGACCCTCTTATCCTCTAATACCACTCTGCCTTGTTGGGTCTGAGAGGAGGTATGGAGATGAGTTGAGGAGTCCCAATATCTGCTCTTACTCAATGGGACATTTTGCTTGCTAGCAGTCCTGGGATAACTATAGTTTTAAATATGCTAAATCCATAGATTAGGGCCTAATTCATTTATTTCAATTGACTGATTTCCTTATGTAAACTGTAACTCAGTAAAATCGTTGGATGTTGCATTTATATTTTTGTTCAGTATATATAATTTTAATAACTTGCATAAAAAATACCTTTCAATATTATGTGTTTTTCTGAGAGGTATTCAAAATACTTTCAAAAGTGATTCGTTTTTCTGAGACCTTTATTTGAATATCAAATGAAATAATTGCCTGTAGTTGATTTTCTATATCTGACTACTGTTGGACTACCTCGAGTATTTGAAAAGTTGGTGTTTTCTAATAAACTACAAAATACAACTTTTTTCTGCCCAGGTCTGCTTGCTAGACATTACGAGAAATGGTTTTGTTTCTCTAAATGTCTGTCTGTCTCTCGCTCTCTCTCACTTTCACATAACTACATAGGGCTAGAGACAAGTCAGGTAACCACAGACTGCGTCACAACAATCCATGTTCACTTACAAGAAAGGCATTTCACATTTACATTTGTTTTGTCATTTAGCAGACATTTTTATCCAAAGTGACTTACAGGAGAAATTAGGGTTGCGCTTTGCTCAAGGGCACATCGACAGATGTTTCACCATGCAGGGGCCGTAATAACAGCTGCCAGATGTGGGGAGTCTCAAGAGCCCAGTCACATTCTCACAGACAATGGAATGCTTGTGAGTAGCCCCAACAGGAAGTGAGGTCAGGGCTCTTGACCCCTCCCCTGAGCTAAGTGGGAGCTGCAAGGTTGGGGGTTCCTCTCTCCTCTGTGAGGCTCTGCAGTGCACTCTCTCTCAAACGTCTTGTCCCATCATAAACTCCCTGACAATGTGCAGTCAGTCCATAATGAGTGCTTGCTAGACATCCAGATTACTCACTGTCCATTCAAACTGCCAACGCTTAAGTGGAGTACGTCATTGACATGGAGGTACGAAAAGTATTGGCGCCTTAGAGGGTAGGTACGCCCACATGTTGAAGAGCCTATCTCTGTTTCCAGAGAAATGGAACGTTTACTTTGAGTCTCTTTTTGATTTCTCCCAAATATACAGTGTGTTTCTATTCAAGAAATTTCACAATTTCCCTGCTTCTGAGAGAACACCTCCCACGCAGCTGGTGGAGGAGAGGTGGAAGGAAGAAAGGTGGAAGGATGACTACAGTTGGTGGGTGGGGGGTTGCCCAATCACTCCCTGTCTCCTCTTACTATGCAGCTCTATTCACTCTCAACTCACTCACCAACACAGGGGGAGAAAGCAGACAGACAGTTTATGGACTTTATGTTTCATCTGTGTGTGTTTCATTACCTAGTTTCATTTGCCACCAAGATGTGTGTAATGTGTCATGTGGTCTCTGGCTGCCGTATACAACACCAATACATTTATGTAATGGTACGGTACAGTAGCTAGGCTGGAATTCTGGCTTGATAATGACTGACAGAACATGTCCATACTCACCTCTCCCCTACCTTCTTGACTGACAACAGACCAATTGCCATGATGTATTGATTAAAGACAAAAACAAGAATAAGTCAACATGAACAACTGACTCAATGCTAATTTACATGTTTTGCTATGAGCCATATCAAAGTTGAAATGCAAATACATTCCCCTTCCCTTATAGTAAAATCTAATTACAAATAATGTACAGGAAACACTGAAATTCTTCAGTATATGAATAGCCTGTATGCCAGAGACAGTATTTGTAGTACTGTAGTGTCAGTCAGTCAGTCAGTCAGTCAGAAGACTCCTCGGATCTCAGGCTAGTTTAGATTTGGAGGAGCACTGGACTCACGTTCATCCAGGGAGCGCAAGGGCTCCGGAAGTGAGGTGGTGGAACATTAAGGACGAACACATCTGGACTTCATGTGTACACTGGAGAGAGAAACTCACAATGAAAATGCAATTTGTTATCCTGTAAGTCTAATTAGTGACTATGAATAAAGGTAGAGGGTTTATCTGAACATAATAAGTGAAAACCATTAACCGCCAATGGGACTGGTGTTCCTATTCTGTAGTAGGTCGTTTCGACAGTGGTTTTGAGGGGAGTAATTTGTGTGTGACCGGCGCGTAATGTGCGCGCGCCTCCCTGTTGTTCCATAGCCGGTGGAGCTGTTGTTCTCAGAGTTAGAGAAGGAACAACCACACGGACACTGGGAATAGAGCAACAAAGGAGAAAGTATGAGCCTAACGAAAAGTCTCAGGCATTGTCTTTAAAGTATTTTGTATTGGGAATCATTCAGTCTTCGCAGTATGTATATTGTTTGAGGCAGAGTAGTTCCAGCTATGGATTTACCTATGACTAGACAAGCAACACTGTCCAGTCGTCATCGGAACTTTTGATTGTCGTCCTTACCCTCGACCCAGAAGAAGACAGCGCTCACAAATCAGGTGAACTTTTGAAAATGCATTTGATTTGGAGATAGGTAGCCACTTGCTACACCTTTGTCGACAACAACCACAACTACATCGGCCGACTGGTTTCGCTGCACCCACCGACTTCGCACATGGGGTAAGTGGCTTCATGTGTAGACCTACCAGCCAAATTGTACAATTGTGGCGAGTGTACACTTTTCACGTGCCGTTGTTGGAAAAACAAAGAAACTATCAATCAATGAACAATGTGCGAGTCTGCAACACACGAGGGAGGGCGGTTATGAACTTCGCCCACTTTGGGAAGATATAACCTATTATGTTATATTAACCTACCCAAAGACCTATAGCACGTATTTAGCGGTAACCACTGACATCTAATCACACATGAATGTTTAAGTAACCTTAATGATATTAGAATTGGGCAGCATGAATGATAACCAGGATTGTCATTCCTCAAGGTTGTACATTATATGGTTAATCGAACAACCAGAAAATGATCCGTCAATAAATATATTGTTTTTATTCTCCGAGAATAACAGATGTTTTGGAACGTTGTGTTTAATGAGTAACATGATCTATTAAATATTAACATGCCACGGTGCCCGCTGCTGTCGGATTCACTGCTGCTCTATGTGCATTGTAGTTTGTGGATGGGGGTGTGCTGTGGTCCCCTGGCTTTAGCTTCGCAGGGGGCTCCTATACGTCTTGTAGCGGTTGCAAGACCCGCTGTGCCCCCCTCGGGTGTTGTCGAGGTTCGATCATCCGTCACTGTAAAGGGCGCATTGTCCTGAAAGGATGTTTTAATAAAACAAAAGGCTCCATTATACCATCTTACCAGAGCGGAGCTGCTTGGTGAGCGTCCGCGGGATCGGGGTCCCAAGTGTCTGGTGGATTAAACCAAATTTCCATTCTAACATGTTTTCAAGTGTTCCAAAAAGAATAAAGGCTAATATATATATATATATATATATATATATATATATATATTTAGCAACACTGTTCAGTTTTATCTTAAAAGATAAACTGTTCATAATTCTATTGTAAAAGCCCTGACCTACTTGCTGCACACTTTTACACACCGTTACTTTAGGCTAACCTTACTTTAGGCTAACCTTACTTTAGGCTAACCTATCTGTCATACTGTACATGTATTATATGCTGAGGTCTTAACTGACTACAAAATGAAATCAAAGTTTATTTGTCACATTCTTTGTAAACAACAGGTTTAGTCTACGGGCCCTTTCCAACAATGAATAGAGAAACATTTAAAAATGTATAGAAAAAAATGATAACACAATGAATAAATACACAATGAGTAAGGATAACTTGGCTATATACACTGGACCAGTATGTAGTCGATGTGCAGGGGTACTTAAAAAAAATATATATATTTCACCTTTATTTAACCAGGTAGGCCAGTTGAGAACAAGTTCTCATTTACAACTGCGACCTGGCCAAGATAAAGCAAAGCAGTTCGACACAAACAACAACACAGAGTTACACATGGAATAAACACACGTACAGTCAATAACACAACAGGGGGGAAAAAGAGTCATTATACAGTGTACGAGGTAATTGCGGTAGATATGTACATATACGTAGGGGTAAAGTGACTAGGCAACAAGATAGATAAACAGTAGCAGCAGTGTATGTGATGAGTCAAAAGAGAGTGAAAAGGTTCAATGTAGATATTTGGTTAACTATTTAGCAGTCCTATGGCTTGGGTGTAGAAGCTGTTCAGGGTGGTTTTGGTTCCGGACATGGTGCATCGGTACCGCTTGCCGTGCGGTAGCAGAGAGGAACAGTCTATGACTTGGGTGGCTGGACTCTTCCTCTGACACGGCTTGACAGTACAGTTCAGCGTGTTGAATATGTGGATTAAGATGTGTGGAACAGGATAGGTCATGATTATCTGGGTTGTATGGATGTAGGTGACTGCTGTGATGTATGTTATGGTGTGGTTATGACCCATTCTGCACCTTGGCCAAGATGAATGAACTAGTGTTTGTTAGGAGCACAGTTTTGGGTCACGTTGACAATGAAAAGCATAAACGCACCCTGCATGTTTCTGCTCTTTGAAAGAATAGCATAATGCAAAAACACCTTACACAGACGCACCCACACAGAATGAGAGTGTCGGTAATCTATTCATGGAGAGAAACACAGAGAGAAAACACAGAGATAAGCTGATAAGGAGGAGGAACTAGTGTTTTATTACCCTGATAAAAACACCCATCCGTCATTCTCTCTCTCCTCAGCTCACTCTCTTCAGTGTGCTGGTCGTTAAGCCTCTCTAAAATGTTAAAAGCTCCTGATGACATTAGCTCATGCTTAACCAATGGCAACAGAGCGCTAAAGTAACTGAATGCTCAGATGGGAGCCACTACAGACAAAAAACACCAAATAAAGACAAGCAAACATTTCTCCATGATAACATCATTTCAGAGGGGTGGTGGGTGGGAGAAGGACATACACTGAGTATACAAAACATTAAGAACACCTGCTCTTTCCATGACAGACTGGCCAGGTGAATCCAGGTGAAAGCTATGATCCCTTATTGATGTCACCTGTTAAATCAAATTCAATCAGTGTAGATGAAGGGGAGGAATATGGGTTAAAGAAGGATTTTTTTTATCCTTGAGACAATTGAGACATGGATTGTGTATGTGTGCCATTCAGAGGGTGAATGGGCAAGACAACAGATTGAAGCACCTTTGAACAGGGTATGGTAGTAGGTGCCAGGCACACTGGTTTCTGTCAAGAACTGAAATGCTGCTGGGTTTTTCACGCTGAACAGTTTCCTGTGTGTATCAAGAATGGTCCCCCACCCAAAGGACATCCCGCTAAGCATTGGAGTCATTGGAAGCATTGGAGTCAACATGGGCCAGCATCCCTGTGGAATGCTTTTGACACCTTGTAGAGTCCATGCCTGACGAATTGAGGCTGTACTGAGTGTAAAGGGGGGAGGTGTTCTTAATGTTTGGTGTACTCAGTGTATGTAGGTGGAGAAGAATATCAGGTGTGAGATGGGGATGTTGTGGGGGTGTGTTACGGGGGGAGGGGGGGCTGGCCGACAGGCTGGAGATGGATATAACCTGATCCAGGCGACTGGCCGTCTGCTTTGGGACCATGTGACCTCACGGCTCATTACACTAGAACAAAACCCGCCACGCCGCCGCCACAACTGACCTCTGCCAACCCTCTTCACATACGGTCACTTCACACACTCTCATCTCTGGCCCAAGTGACAGAGTCCTGGAGTGCTGCTGTTAACAGCTCCAACACACCAACAGTCAACCATCCACACAGTGTAACCAGGCAGACTTACTGTTAAAGACAAAAAAAGGATTTAAAGGGATTCATTGGATCTCATGCTCTGGCTCTGATACATGTTTTGGGGTTTAGCAGTCCATATAGAGTGAATCTAAACTCCATGATTTCAGACTGCTCCATGGTTAAATCCAGCTGATCATGACATCATATTGGGGTCAGGAGGTCTCTGGGTGCTGTTACCCACCCTGGCCTCTTCCCTGCTCAGTCACTAGTTTATCCCTCATGAACTGAACACCCCCCCCCCCCCCCATGAGCCCCAGGGTCACCAAAGCCTACTGAATGGAGGAAGACTGTGAGGAGAAGTAGCGCGTGAGAAATGCAAGTCAAATCAATGGACAAATAAATAAACCAATGTAGAAAGTAAACGGATGGATAAATAAATTCATGATAACTCAGCGGTGGGAACTGGATGTGTGGGATTATTTCCTGGCCAGGTCGGAAGCCGGGTCACATGGGGGTTGAAGTCGGAGGGAGATGTGGGTGGGGTCGTCCCTAAAGGATGCTCATGTTTCAGCTCCAATCCTGGGAGAGCGAGGCCGCTAATACGAGCAGTGAGAAGTCTTTTTCATTAGGGACGCTGAAGGCTCTTGTTGTCTACTACACACAACCACTTTACTTTAGTCAGCCATTTGGAAAGGAGTACAAACATCAGAAAGATCAGAGAAGGGAACAACGGGTGCATGCCAAATAGCCAACAACGTTCGGGCTTGTACAGGCAGGGTTAAAAGGAAACCGTCACATGTCAATCCACTACTTACAGATAAGAGCTGCAGCACTGACTAAAAATGTATCATACAGTCAATGTGTGTAATGCCTTTACAGGGGTGGATCCCAAATAATTGTATAAAGTGATCAAAACAAATGTAGTTAGTGCAATACATTTTCTAGGTAAAAGGATAAGTAGCATTGTGCTCTTCTCCTTCGGGACAACATCAGCTGACTCAAAGGGGTGTGGTGGGTATTAAAACACTCCTGCACTACCTGCCGTGAGGATCAGTGGAGGCTGCTGATGGGAGGACAGCTCATTATAATGTCTGGAACGGAGCGAATGGAATGGCATCAAACACATGGAAACCATGTGTTTGATGTATTTGAGACCATTCCCCTCCAGCCATTACCACAATTCCATCCTTCCCAATTAAGGTGCCACCAACCTCCTGTGGTGTGGATACTCTTGTGCATCCTCTGTCGAAGTTGGTAATCAAGGAGGGGAGCAGCCTCCTTCATTCGCCTACTAACGAATTAACACTCGACCACTTATCGGTTTTACTGGGTCACAGAGGAGAGAGGAAGGAGAAGTCAATGAGAGGACGGTCTTTTGCCCAAATGAGAATCTCTGCTAAAACACTTTTCCTGGGTGTGGCAGCTGTAGCAAAATAAGTGCCTTCTGTTCGCAGGTTACAGAAGTACATGCTGCAACAAACAGCTGACAACATGTAGCTTTCTGATACACAGCCAAGAACTGGGAGTGTCTCCGATCAGGAAATATATGGCCTGCTCTGCTTTTTTCCCATTCCCAACATCTTACACACACACACACACACACATGAAACTATTTCAAAACGTAATCTGTCTAACACACCCGGACTCACTGTCAGACGTGATCTCAGGAATACTTTATAAATATTTAGTTGAGCAGACATTTGGAGGAGGGAAAAGGTTTGCTGTATTTCAGTCCAGGATGATGTTTAAATTCCTTACCCAAATCCAACAGCTTTAAAAGGTCCTGTTACATCTGTCGTCTTCTCTAGTCACTTAACCATAAACGTATCCATGGCTACGCACCCTAATACCCTCACCAACACACCAGCATGCCTGACATATCATTAAAGGGATTTGGTTCAAATCATCCTGCACAGTTGTGATAAAGGCATGTCTGTATCATACAGTATTGTTAACTTCACTGTGGACCACCCATATACTTAGAGAAACTTTCTGCCAGTCCACATAATTAGGCTAAGAAAGGTTATTGGATTGCAATATTGGATCTTTCATCCATGGCACATGAAACAATAACAAACCACCTCAACATTTTCATTTTGGTTTTGTGGCTTTCGAAGAAGGCGACAACACTTTGAAAACTGTACAGTGTACGAACACTATTCTACTGTGATTTACGGTAGGGAGGGAGTGGAATGAGCTCAGAGCTCCTGCTACAGCTGTATGGTTAATCAATGTGGTCAGATTGTGGTTTCCTGGTGTCTGGTCAATCCCAGTCAGTGGTCATGTTTCAGTGATGTTGGAGCAGGTACACATGGAGATGTGTGGTTTGGAACCCCCCTCGACACCCACCCTCCTCCTCATCCATCCATTCTGGCAGCCATTGTTACTCTGAGCTGGCTTTGTTTGTGCAGCTGGAAGAAAAGCTGTGCTTCTTCAACCCCCCACAGGGAGAAGGAGGGAGACAAGGAGTTGGAGTCAGGCCTTTCAGGATTGTTCAAGTGGGAGAAGCTCAGATTAAAGTTCTTAGAGCAGTGTTGGACCCGCTTACTGAGACTTAGAACTCTGAAAGGTCTGTTCCATTAACAACATATTGGAGATACATCTCTAATGGGTGATAATGAATAAAGATGGATGTGGCAGACTGACAGACTCTGTATTGGCTGGCTTACTTCCTCTCATTAACTGACTGACATACTGAAATTGGATTTTAAGGGAACTGCACAAAGAAAAACATACACCACAAGTAACTGAACTGGAGTGAGGTCATGCAACAGTTCAGAATGCTTTATAGGAGTTGGCAGATCAATTGGAAATGGACGATGTTTGTCTCAACCAAACGTGACAACAGGTCAAATGTTGTAACCCTTGTGAGATCATCTCTCTGCTCCCGGTCAAAGTCAAGTAGCCGTTCTCTCACTGCCCTCGAAACCATACCCACACAGCATGACAGAGTACTTTCAGACCTGCTCACAATATTATACCATACATACACAAATATACTGTTCCATCAATGTACTTCTAGAGAGGTTGCAAGGCAGTGAAATAGTCGTAGCATGGCCCAAACGCCCAAATCTTTTCAGCTGTTATTTTGACTACTGTATTCATTCCACCTCAGGCCGATCAAAATAATAAACTGCCGCTTAACGAACTGTACAAGGCTATAAACAAGCAGGAAACCCTACACCCAGCGGCCGCCTTTCTGGTTTCCGGCAATTTTAATTCAGCATCGCTAAGACACACGATGCCCCACTTCCATCAATACGTCTCCAACGCCACAAGGGGAGAAAGTCCTAGACCACTGCTATTCTACCCATAAGCAAGCATACAATGCCCTCCCAATGTTCCCCCCGCCATTCGGGAAATCAGATCATGACTCCGTACTCTTGCTTCCTGTTTACAAGCAGAAGCTGCAACAGGAAGTTGTCACGTCCTGACCATAGAAAGATGTTATTTTCTATGGTAGAGTAGGTCAGGGCGTGACAGGTTTTTTCTCTCTCTATGTTTTCTATTTCTATGTTTAGGTTCAATTTTTGTATTTCTATGTTGGGGTTTTGTTTGGTCCTCATTGTCTCGAATTGGAGATCATACTTAAGTAGGGGTTTTTCCACCTGGGTTTTGTGGGTGATTAATTTTGAGTTGTGTATGTGTTCATCTTTGCATCACGTTTTTTATTTTTTATTTTTTTATTCAGTGTATTTATATATTGCATAGTTTCACAGTATAAATAAAATGTGGAACGACACACGCTGCACTTTGGTCCTCTTCTCCTTTCGACAGCCGTGACAGAAATACCCGAGATTTGCAATGGTCACCAGAATCAGAAATGGTCACCAGAATCAGAGGGTATGCTTCAGGACTGCTTTGCTAACACTGATTGGAATATGTTCTGAGACTCCACCGATTAACATCGACGAGCTTACCACCTCCGTCAATGGCTTCATTAGAAAATGCATCGGCAACGTTGTACCCACGGTCAGGGTTCGCTGCTTCCTCAGTCAAAAGCCCTGGATTAACACTGAGGTTGGCGCTAAACTAAAGAGCAGGGCTACCGCACATAGCTCCATCGCAGACAACCTTGATGCTACGGCCGAAGACAGGCAACCCTGATGCTACGGCGGAAGACAGACAACCTTGATGCTACGGCCGAAGACAGGCAACCCTGATGCTACGGCGGAAGACAGGCAACCTTGATGCTACGGCGGAAGACAGGCAACCTTGATGCTACGGCGGAAGACAGGCAACCCTGATGCTACGGCGGAAGACAGGCAACCCTGATGCTACGGCGGAAGACAGACAACCCTGATGCTACGGCCGAAGACAGGCAACCCTGATGCTACGGCGGAAGACAGGCAACCCTGATGCTACGGCGGAAGACAGGCAACCCTGATGCTACGGCGGAAGACAGGAATAAGTACAAGAAGGCCCACTTTGACCTCCGCAGAGTCATCAAATGAGCAAAAGGACAATATAGGAATAAGGTGGAATCATATTACACAGGCTCCGACACCCGCTGCATGAGCAGAAGCTACAGTCTATTACGGATTACAAAGGAAGACCCAACCGTGATCTGCTCAATGATGCCTCTCTACCAGATGAACTCAATGCATGTTATGCACGCTTTGACAACAACAACATTGAGCCGGGTGTGATGGCTGTCACCGACCCAGAGGACTGGGTGATCTCACTCTCTGAGGCCAACGTGAGAAGGGCTTTTAATCAGGTCAACACCTGCAAGTCAGCGGGCCCCGACGGTATTCCAGGGTTCATTCTCAGAGCATGCGCAGAAGAGCTGGCAGGCATATTCACAGTATGTTTCAACCTCTCCTTGTCCCAGTCTGTAATTCCCCACATGTTTTAAGATGACCACAATCATCCCTGTTCCTAAGAACTCTAAGTCTTCATGCCACAATGACTACCGCCCTGTAGCAATCACTTCTGTAATCATTTGAGAGGCTGGTTATGGCACACACTAACTACACCATCCCAGCCACCCTAGACCCACTCCAATTGGCATACTGCCCCAACAGATCCATAGATGACACAATCTCAATTGCTCTCCACACTGCCCTCACCCACCTAGATGAGAGGAATACCTATGTGAGAATGCGGTTAATTGACTACAGCTCAGCGTTCAACACTATTATCCTCTACAAACTCGTCACCAAGCTTAGGACTCTGGGTCTGAACACCTCCCTCTGCAACTGGATCCTGGACTTTCTGATGGGCCAACCCCAGGTGGTGAGGGTAGGCAACATCACCTCCATCACGCTGACCCTTCACGCAGGGGCCCCACAGGGGTGTGTGCTTAGTCCCCTCCTGTATTCCCAGTTTAGCCACAACTGTCTGGTCACGCACGACTCCAACACCATTATTAGTTAGCTGATGAAACGATGGTGGTAGGTCTGATGACCGGCGACGATGAGTCAGCCTACAGGGAGACATTGTGGTGCTTGAGCAACAACCTATCCCTCAATGTCAGCAAGACCAAGGAGCTCATCGGGGACTACAGGAAATGGGGGGGGTTGACCACGCCCCCATCCACATCGATGGGACATCAGTGGAGCAGGTAGACAGTTCCTCGTTGTCCAAATCACTAAAGACTTAAAATGGTCCAAACGCACAGTCGTGAAGAAGGCGCAACATCGCCTCTTCCCCCTCAGGAGGTTGAAAAGGTTTGTCACGGGCCTCATCCTAAAAACGTTCTACAGGTGTACCATTGAGAGCATATTGAATGGCTGCATCACCGCTTGGTATGGCAATAGCACCATCCTCGATCGCATGGCGCTACAGAGGGTTGTGCGGACAGCCCAGTAGATTACTGGGTCCGAGCTCCCTGCCATCCAGGACCTCTATATTAGGCAGTGTGAAAAGAAGGCCCAGAAAATCATCAAAGACCCCAACCACCGACGCCATAGACAATTCTCTCAGCTGCCGCACGGCAAGAGGTACCAGTGTATCAAGTCTGACACCAACAGGCTCTTGAACAGCTTCCATGCCCAAGCAATACGACTGACAAATAGCTAACCAAATAGCTACACGGACTTTAACTTGTATCTTTATTTAACTTTGATTTCAGTATTTGCACTGTCTATGCCCACTCACAGGGCCCTACACACTCACACCCACTGTCACTCCAGCACACACACAAACACTCGCTCCATTATTCGCTCACTCACACATAATATGCACATACATTTATACTAACTCTGCACACCCACTGACATACAAGCTGCTGCTACTCTGTTTATCTTATATCCTGTTCTCCAGTCACTTTATCCCTATACATATCTACCTCCATCACTCCAGTATCCCTGCACATGTAAATATGGTATTGGAACTGACTTTTTAAATATTTGCTGTATATAGTATGCTTACTTACTTATGTTATTGTGTATTTCATATATATTATTCTTCTAGTAATAAATTGTTGTGGATTATTGCATTGTTGGGCTTTGAGTTAGCAAGAAAGGCATTTCACTGTACTTGTGCATGTGACTTGAAACTTAACCTCTGGGGTTGTTTCCGTACAGCTCACTCTGCCTCTGTATGTGGTCTGCTTTTACCCTGTACTGTAACTGTATGTTACATGAGTACTTCAGTTTGTGTCCAGTCTCAGGGGGGATTGGCACTCTTATATGTCAGTGCTCGGGAGGTCTTTGGATGTTGAAATATCCTTGTTGTTTTTCAGGAGACACATTGGCTAGCTCTTGTTAGTATTTTTAAGAAAATGTAATCCTGTTTAAAACTTTGTTGAATGTTTGTAGAGCGTGTTCTCTCACTAGGCAACCATGTATTTTTCTGACGGCAAAGCTCTGAATACAGGTCCGTATTAATAAAATATGGAAGGCTTCAATGCAGCATCTAAATAGAATCTAAAAGCAATCAGAACTGCGTTGTCCCCCTCTGTTCACCCCTATAGATGATATCATGTTTTTTTATACACTTCTCGTCTCTTTCATTGGCACCATCCCCCTCTCCTCTATTGTGGCCTCCCAGCTCTCTGTCCTGTGACAGTCTGCTGTTATTGATGCATAGAAAGACCACAGGAACATCAGAGGAACAAGCATGCAGTTTGTAGTGTCACAGTCACTGCCTGCACTCTCACCACCAATTTGTGTACACACACACAAACACAACTAATATTGCACACACATACAGAGATGTGTCAAAGCATTTGGAATCCGCTTCTATAGTGCTTACATTCATTAATATGATGCATACACACACATGCAAGATCACATCACATGCATGCTGATTCTGTGCGCTATCCCAAACCCTCATTACACACAGTATCCTAGCCAGGCAGTAGAACAGAACCGGAGTAGGGTTGGAGTCCAAGTCCTAGCATCAGGTCAGAATAGGATCAGGGACCGGGACAAAGAAAAGGTGAATGTGCAGTCAAAGCCTATTCATTTAGGGGTACCTCACTGTGTTAAACAACAACACAGAGATGTGTGAGAATAGCAGCACTGCTGAAACCTGAAACTAGCACAGCTCATCCTCCCTTGAGCTCAGCTGTTAGTTCCATATCTGACCCATAATAGAACACATTGTTCCAAACTAAAGGGTTCTGATCCAGACCAACCGGTTATGTTCAGGTCCAACAGCAGAACAGAGCTCCTTGTCGTCGTCCCCCCCCCCCCCAGACCTCCCGGCTGAGTGTAAATATTCAGAGTCTTGCCTCTGTGGTTTACCAGTAGTGTGTACGTGTCTTAGTGTCGTGAGAACATCAGCCTACTGTTATCTTTTACCACCACACTTCCTTTGTGACACTAACCACATTTCCGTCCACAGTTTTTCTGCAAGTAAAGTCATAACTTTTATAAAAATAAATCACGACAGCTATGATGGGAACAAGGTTTCGGTACAATTTTTAAATGCAGACAGATAATTTTGTGACTGAAAAATGTATTATGCGAGAAATGGAGGTGGAAACACCTTTTATGCGCAAATATGGATATAATAGCCATCATATCAAAGTAAACTTGGAGTCATGCAATGATATGGCGTGAGCTCCTCCCACAACGACTCAGGAAAGCATGCAGTTTATTAGGCTACAGATAAAGTAAGTTATGATGAAGTTCACAGGGGGGTGAAAGTGCACGGTGATGAGCTTGATGCTCCTTTCCAATAAATGTTGAGGGTCTTATTCTGGTGACATGATGATCGATGCTTGACCGCCATTTGACAAATACAAATATTCTCGCTCTTATCCATAATAATCTCATCATGTAGACTAGCCTACCCTCACTGTGTCTGTGAGTGCACGTGCCAAGACTAGAGAACAAACAGTTGCTATTTAACAAAACATTTTGTGACAACACTATCGGGAGAGTTGAAAAATGTAATGGAAACCCATTCAACTTTTTAGAATTTTATTTGGTACAAGCAAAAAAACTATGTCATCGCACTGATTTTTATCCACAACAAGTCTGTTTGGTTGAAACACACTACTGGTGGGAAAATTCACGTATTTACTTTGTACTGATGTTAGTCTATTCACATAACAATCTGTCGCCAATTGGATGGAAACCTAGTTACTGTGATCTCTTGAGCGACGTATAACTGCTCAGGTTGTTGTGAACCTTTCGTGTGAAATGAGTGTTGATAAGATGTGGTGTTAAGACAGCTCAGGGTGTCATGAACAGCCTCAAACCAGAGAGTGGTTCCTTTATATAGAATATGGCGTAATGAGGCCTTAATACGGAGCTATAAGAACATGTCTGCTCCAGATGTGTTCTAAATCAGCTCTTTGTGCCCTTGTGCTTTGATCTCTGTGGTAAGTGGTAAGTATACCAGAGGAGGAGGGGGAACATGGACAGAGGGAAATGTGGTCCCTTTAAATCAGGACGCTGGATGAAAGAGAAATATGCAGAATAGTGTGACGTAAGAATATGAATAATTTGGCAGTGTGCCCCGTGGGACGGGTTGACAGGAATGGTCTGAGGGTAAATGTATTACAGTAATTGCCTCAAAGGCGCCACCCCCTCTGATGCATTGCCCCTCCCATTGGGTAGATGGGGGGGCTGTCGATCATGTGGGTGGCTCTGCTGCACGATGCCCCTCTTCACTTGTCCCTTGAGAGGGAGGGAGAGGGAGACAGAGCACATATCCATCCATTGAAAGTAAACATTGCTTCTTGACCGAACTGCAGACAGAAACTAGACCCCCAAAAGAGGCTGTGCTCAAACTGTCATCTGCTGATGAGGGGAAGGTTAATCCCTAATTACAAGATTACCCATCATTCAGTGTTTTTTTTTTTTTTTTACACTTCCTCAATAATCTGCCAGCTTCAGCAAGATTTTAACAAATCCCCACACCATACGACAAGGGGGAGAGGAAGATATTCTGTCTTTGAAGCTAAAAACAGTGTGCCTTTCCAGGGAGTTCTGTAACAAAAAACATAAGTTGATGTCTAGTCACAGTATGTAACAAAATATATTACTGTTATTTTTTCTGCATCAGTATTTTATTTTATTTTACCTTTATTTTACTAGGCAAGTCAGTTAAGAACAAATTCTTATTTTCAATGACGGCCTACCGGGGAACAGTGGGTTAACTGCCTTGTTCAGGGGCAGAACAACAGATTTGTACCTTGTCAGCTCGGGGATTCAATCTTGCAACCTTTCGGTTACTAGACCAACGCTAAAACCACTAGGCTACGCTAGTGCCTATCTGACTCTGTACTACTATAGCTATGCAGTGCTAACGCACGTAAATATTCAATTATCATTACTGGACTACTATTTCACTATAACTAATCTAAACAATACGTCCCAGTGAAGAGCCAGAGGAATGTGAATGTCTCGGACATGGTTTGGTAAGTTTACACAAAGCAAGCAACAAAGACATTTTTCCACAATGTTTTTTTCATCTTTCTCCGAATGTGCACTAAGTTCCCCTGTGGAATTCCTCTTAAAGCTTAAAACTGAGATGTTGCAGGCTTCCATCTCATATCACTGGTCCGTCCGGCCTCTCTACAGTACAAGTCACAGAGCGACACAGAAACAGCCTCTCTGCCTCTCACCCTCCCCCAAAACCACCGCCTCTTTCTCTCCTCTCTCCTCTCTGTTTTTTTTTCATTTAGCTGCCTGGCGGTCATATGAACAGTGCAAGTCTCTCAACGACGGAGCCTCTTCTCTCTTGAGCCTGAGTTTCACTCCCCCACAATCAGTCAGCCCACGCTGTAGCCAGCTCCACAAAGCCAGGTGCTACAGAACTGTATGTCAAAGGTCATATCACATACAGACCAAGTGATTCACTCTCCAGTCCAAAGTCCAGAGACTGCTCGTGGAGATTTCACCATAGCCATTTCCTTTGTTTAGGAAATTGACCTCTAAACAGTTGTGAATATCAGTGTCAAAGTGGTATGCATATAGATCCGATTATGCTGGTGTGTCTGTGTGAGTGATAGTATTTTTTTTTTGGCATTTTTTAGGTGTCTGTGTGTATCTCTGTGTCTGGTCCACTAGCACACATGTTAATGTGTGGCGATTCAGTGTTGCTATTTGTGTTTTTTTCTCTTGGTGTGGGTTTCAGCCCTGGCTGCATGGCTGCATGGCTGTGTGGTTGTGGGTGTTATCAGCCTGCCTGTCAACACTGAGCCATCTAGAGGAGATAACACCAGACAGGAAGAAGGCCAGGGGAGGATTCTCTCTGTCTCTCTCTGTCTCTCTCTTGTCTCTCTCTTGTCTCTCTCTTGTCTCTCTCTTGTCTCTCTCTTGTCTCTCTCTGTCTCTCTCTGTCTCTCTCTCTGTGTCTCTCTGTCTCTCTCTCTGTCTCTCTCTCTCTCTGTCTCTCTGTTTCTCTGTGTCTCTCTCTCTGTCTCTCTGTCTCTGTCTCTGTCTCTGTCTCTCTCTGTCTCTCTCTGTCTCTCTCTGTCTCTCTCTGTCTCTCTCTGTCTCTGTCTCTGTGTGTTAATGTAGCAGTTTGTGTTATTTCATTTACGCCTCACAATTGGGTCTGTCTCTCTCTGTCTCTCTCTGTCTCTCTCTGTCTCTCTCTGTCTCTCTCTGTCTCTCTGTCTCTGTCTCTCTCTGTCTCTCTCTGTCTCTCTCTGTCTCTCTCTGTCTCTCTCTCTCTCTGTCTCTGTGTGTTAATGTAGCAGTTTGTGTTATTTCATTTACGCCTCACAATTGGGTCTGTCTCTCTCTGTCTCTCTCTGTCTCTCTCTGTCTCTCTCTGTCTCTCTCTGTCTCTCTCTGTCTCTCTCTCTCTCTGTCTCTCTGTCTCTCTCTGTCTCTCTCTCTCTGTCTCTCTCTGTCTCTCTCTCTCTCTCTGTCTGTCTCTGTCTGTCTCTCTCTCTCTCTCTCTCTCTCTCTAAGACCCTGGGTTAATGTAGCAGTTAGTGTTATTTCATTTACGCCTCACAATTGGGTTGTTAATGTTGTATGTATTTTCCCTATGGGAAAACCCCCTGAGATAAAAACCCCTTCTGTTTGTGACTGCAGATGGAAATCAAAACCCTATCTATCTATGCAGTGACCGCAGTTAGGGTTTAGGATGAGTCCTGCTTGTGTATTCTGCTCTGTGACCACTCACCTAGCTGAGTTTTTAAAGTCACACTTTATTTGGTCCATCTGTACATGCTCTACAGAGGATCATACTATCAACAAACTATCTGTTGATAAGCAACTGCTTGCTAGGGTTAGGTTTAGAATAAGGGCTAGGGTTAGCTAGGATAAGTGTTAAGGTTAGGGTTAAAGCTAGGGTTAGTAGATAGTTGAAATGTTGCTGATAGTCTGTAGAGCATCTACAGATAGACTATCCAAATAGTGTTTCTGCCCCTGGTCCTTTTGTGAACTTGAATGCTCTGCTTCTGCCTTGCCCTGGGAACTGACTGAGGGCGATCAATGCTGCAGTGATGGCTGTGAAATCACTTCATGTCATGGATGGAGCCCTGGGGCTCAGGGATGTGGAGAGAGAACAGAGACACACTGCTGCCACCTGCTATCACCAGCGAATTCAGTCCCACTGCAGCCTGACTGTGAAGCTAAGCTCAGCGTGTGGCTAACTGGCTGGCTGGGGCTGTTTAGTCAGTGTGCTGTGGAGGGCTTGTCCTTCCCTGCCCGTTTCCACTATGTAATGACTTGTAGCTATAGAAGAGAGTGTAGCTGGTGTCTGTGTGTAATGCTGGATGAGCTGTGACTGAGGTACAGTAGAGACCGGGGGGGGGGGTGTCATTCATCTGATTTGGAAAAAGCTGTCTGGGAAAAGGTGATATACAAGTGTTACTGATCGTCTGTAGAGCATCTACAGATTTGTATGCAAATAGTTCGTATGCATATGAATGCCCATTATTTTGGAATGAGATGTTTGACAAGCAGGTGTCCACATAATTTTGATCATGTAGTGTACATGATCTAAGTGTGTTAGTTGGTATTCAGCAGTCATAAAATGTGCCTTATTTACATTGAAGAACAACTAAAATATATGACTGTCAGCTCTATAGAGATGAGATAATGTAGTCATCAAATAGGCCTAAAACAAATTGTAATATACACAACAACTGAAATATTGTAATAAAGTAATGTGAATAAATGATGGTCAGTAAGTGATCAGCAGTAATGGGCAGTCACTACCATCATTGGACTTTTGTTAGTTTTATTCTCTGTTACAGCATTCAACCCACATAATGCTTAGTGCATTTAATGTTGTTTTTTAAACTGTGATTTATTTATTTTATTTTCTAACTGAAACTAAACCGACCTCAGCGTAGCTCTGTCTTATCCAGTCATATGTTTGTCTGTCTGACAGGAAGAGGTTTTGAGTGAGTTGTGTTTTTAGTCTCTGCGGCTGTAGACTTTGTTTTATAGATCCATACCATAGTGTGTTTGTGTGTGCATCTATTATAGCTCTATAATGAGTCAACAGTAACCACGTCATGGCAATACTTGCTGTAGATACTATGTAGGATGTACAGTAGCTTCCAACTGTTGTTAGGTTACAGCTAAAATTGATTTGAGGAAAACATTTTTTATTTTATCTACATACAATATCCCGTAATGACAAAGCAAAAACAGGTTTAGACATTTTTGCTAATTTATTAAAAATAAAAAACTGAAAAATCACATTTATATAAGTATTCAGACCCTTTACTCAGTACTGTTGAAGCACCTTTGGCAGCGATTACAGCCTCGATTTGTCTTGGGTATGATGCTACAAGCTTGGCACACCAGTATTTGGGGAGTTTCTCCCATTCTTCTCTGCAGATCCTCTCAAGCTCTGTCAGGTTGGAAGGGGAGCGTCACTGCACAGCTATTTTCAGGTCTCTCCAGAGATGTTCGATCAGGTTCATGTCCGGGCTCTGGCTGGTTCACTCAATGACATTCAGAGACTTGTCCCGAAGCCACTCCTGCGTTGTCTTGGCTGTGTGCTTAGAGTCGTTTTCCTGTTGGAAGGTGAATCTTCGCCCCAGTCTGAGGTCCTGAGTGCTCTGGAGCAGGTTTTCATCAAGGATCTCTCTGTACTTTGCTCCATTCATCTTTTCCTTGATCCTGACTAGTCTCCCAGTCCCTGCCGCTGAAAAACAGCCCCACAGCATGACGCTCCACCACCATGCTTCACTGTAGGGATAGTGCCAGGTTTCCACCAGACATGACGCTTGGCATTCAGGCCAAATAGTTTAATCTTGGTTTCATCAGACCAGAGAATCTTGTTTCTCATGGTCTGAGAGTCTTTAGGTGCCTTTTGTCAAACTCCAAGCGGGCTGTCATGTGAGGAGAAGCTTCCATCTGGTTACTCTACCATAAAGGCCTGATTGGTAGAGTGCTGCAGAGATGGTTGTCCTTCTGGAATGTTCTCCCATATCCACAGAGGAACTCTGGAGCTCTTTCAGAGTGACAATCAGGTTCTTCGTGCTTCTACACCTGCATTGCTTGCTGTTTGGGGTTTTAGGCTAGGTTTCTGTACAGCACTTTGAGATATCAGCTGATGTAAGAAGGGCTATATAAATACATTTCATTTGATTTGATTCTTGGTCATCTCCCTGACCAAGGCCTTTCTCCCCCGATTGCTCAGGAAGGTTCCAAACTTCTTCCATTTAAGAATGATGGAGGCCACTGTGTTCTTGGGGACCTTCAATGCTGTATACATTTTTTGGTACCCTTCCCCAGATCTGTGCCTCGGCACAATCCTGTCTTGGAGATCTACGGACAATTCCTTCGACCTCATGGCTTGGTTTTTGCTCTGACATACACTGTCAACTGTGGGACCTTATATAGACAGGTGTGTGCCTTTCCAAATCATGTCCAATCAATTGAATTTACCACAGGTGGACTCCAATCAAGTTGTACTAACATCTCAAGGATGATCAATGGAATTGCAAACGCCTGAGCTCAGTTTCGAGTCTCATAGCAAAGGATCTGAATACTTATGTTAGTAAGGTATTTCTGTTTTTGCTGAGGAATTGTTTTTATTTAATCCATTTCAGAATAAGGCTGTAGCGTAACAAAATGTGGAAAATGTTAAGGAGTCTGAATACTTTCCAAAGGCACTGTATGTTGTACGCCTGTTATCATGTATGTTGCAAGCCCCATTGCTTCCTGACTTTATACACTGCATTGTGTCTAACGGTCCTGCTGAGATATAAATCTCTCTTCCTTCCTGCACAGACATCTTTTTAATGTTCCATCTCACTGCATTTGTGTTGATACCGCAGAGACACTATTGGCACTTGGCGTCAAGGGTGATAACCTGTGGTCAGGGACCGGGGTGGGGGAGGAGGCGTTAAGGGGTGGGAGTGCAGAATGGAACAATCCTCCTGACAGCTAGCAGAGCTCTCAACGAGTATACTCACAACACCATTAGACAGGCCAAAAATGGAACCCGACAAGGCATCCAATCACAGCAAAGATGGGTCCTACCCTGCGTGGGACTATGATGGATAATGATAACCCATAACCCTCTGGCTGCTCTAAAAACCTGAGAGAGGTTAGCTAGGAGGAGGAGAGAGATTACTACCACAGAGGTAAGATTGCGTCTGTCTGGTGCTTTGATGCTAATACAACAACTTTAATGTGATAGAGGGGTAGTGTGAAGTAGAGGTCATCTCAGATCTGGAAATTTAGATCCAAATCAAATTGGATTTGTGAAATTCCCATCTGACATTTTTTGCAAAATCAATACCCCATCCGGTACGGATCCGAGGTGGACCAGATCCGACCCAAAATATGTCAGAGAATCAGATCCAAATTGGGTCAGGTCTGTATCAGACCCAAATGGATCCGAAATATATTTTTTTAAATGCAGCTTTATTACTACGCATGCCAGCAGAATGTCTTTGACTTCACAGGCAGGCAGTGAACGTTAACACTCAGCATGCCGGAATTCCATAACTACTAGAATGTCCATGACGGTCATTCTAACCATTTGATATTTCAATTGTATAAATATTCCATAATAAATCATTAATTGCTAAATGAATGCATTATTATGTTAAAATAATTCATAAGAAACATCAGGATGCCAAATGCAAATTATAATCAGTCAGAAAATGTATTGCTTGATCCAGAAGCGCATAGATTGTATGTCCACCAGGCCCGTCCAAACTAAACCTAAACTATATTGAAACTACACCTATAATAATTAATAATAATAATAATAATGCGACACAGCAAGATGCATTTCGCAGCATGGGGATGAGTATTTGCATTAACAAAGAAACAAGGAGCTTACCAAATAGCACTTCTTCCATATCATCCTACAGAGGTCCATTCTGTGTTTTTAGTGGGGTTGTTTGTTTTTACATCTAGCCTACAGGAACATACACTAATGAAAATGTTGTTCTTTCAAATATTTACATTTTGTATTCTGTTACCGAACACCTTCATCAACACAACTAAATGACATTTGCACGAAGGGGGGTTCTATGAGGCCAGGCTTTTTTAGTTAAATTAATTTATTAGACTGGTGGCTATTGGTACTCCTCAAGGCCTGGCTATTCTACTGTTAAATATGATATGGTCATTTTGACCGTCATGGCGCTTTTAGGATGAAATGCTCAATTTTTTTGTCTTTTATGACATATGTCTGAGAGTACTGCTAGAGTGTAAAATACACCTGACTTTTCAAAAATATGGGTATGGTTTAAATTGAAATGTCAAAACTGAAAACGGTCAGGTTGACTGTCTTGGGAGTTCTAGCGTTAATGTTTCACATGCGTTTTCTGTTGTAGGCCTATCTAAAAGAATTGAGTTGTGGTCTACACACTACAGTGTCGTATTTTCATAAATTACATCCCTAATTAAAAATGTCTACACAAGAAGGGAATGGGTTTGTGGCAAAAACGCACTATAGGCGCGTCCCCTCTCCAGAATACGCTCTCTGATTCCCGCTAATTTGTGCGCATTCAATGTTTTATTATGTGACTTGTTTTTTATGTTTATATATTTAGCTTGAACATGCATAGAAGTACCTGGCCTGTGCGCAAATGTAGGCCTATAAAAGTTACCATTTGGGAATGTCTGATAGTAGGCTATTTCTGATTTCTTAACCTTTCTGGCGCAGGCATTCTGCTAGCGACCCACCTCGACAACATCCGGTGAAATTGCAGAGCGCCAAATTCAAAATACAGAAATAGTCATAATAAACATTCATAAAAAATACAACTGTTATACATCGGCTTACAGATTTACTTCTTGTTAATCCAGCCGCTTTGTCAGATTTCAAAAAGGCTTTACGGTGAAAGCATGCCATGCGATTGTCTGAGGACAGCGCCCCGCTTACAAAAGCATACAAACATTTTACAACCAAGTAAAGGAATTACAAAAGTCAGAAATAGTAATAAAATGAATCACCTACCTTTGAAGATCTTCATATGGTTGCAGTCACAAGAGACCCAGCGAACAATAAATGTTTGTTTTGTTCGATAAAGTCCCTTTTTATATCCCAAAAACTCTGTTTTGTTGGCGCGTTTTGTTCAGTAATCCACAGGCTCAAAGGCGGTCAAAACATGCAGACGAATACATCCTAATAATACCGGTAAAGTTTGTCGAAACATGTCAAACGATGTTTATAATTAATCCTCAGGTTGTCAATTGTCTAAATAATTGATATTTCAACCGGACAATAGCGTATTCAATAGAAAGGAAAAACAACAAAGGGTGCGCACTAGGTCACGCGCAAAACCAGCACTGCATGATTCTACAGTCCACTGAGAGAAAGGTCTCATTCTTCTTCATTTTTCAGAAAACAAGCCTGAAACAATGTCTAAAGACTTGACATCTAGTGGAAGCCATAGGAACTGCAATCTGGGTCCTAACCCATTAGATACTCTATAGTCATTCAATTGAAAATACCCACATAAAAAAAAATCCCACTTCCTGGACGGATTTTCCTCAGGTTTTCACCTGCCATATCAGTTCTGTTATACTCAGACATTATTTTAACAGTTTTGGAAACGTTAGAGTGTTTTCTATCCAAATCTACCAATTATATGCATATCCTAGCTTCTGGGCCTGAGTAACAGGCAGTTTACTTTGGGCACGCTTCTCATCCAGACGTCGAAATACTGCCCCCAAGCCATAAGAAGTTTTAACTCACCACAACTTATGAGCTGCGGAGCTTCTCAAAGTATTTTTTTTCGTCACCTCACATAGAAAGCCAACAGAGTGTTGTACATGAATTGGGAATGACCATAGTTCCTCACTATATTTGAAAAATCTTTCCAACACTCTCCTTCTTGAGGTTAAGTAACCTCCGGTATGAAATAGCAACATATTGCTTATCCCAGTGGCGGATTTAGGTATAGGCAACATTGGCAGCCGCCAGGGGCGGCATCTTGCTGAGGAAGGCATGGGGCGCCCGCACATAAAAATTAGGAATGGTGACATTTGTGCAATCGGTTTTCTATCGCTCATTTGCACGTCACGTCAATGATATCATGTCACCGTGTGGGACTGTGGGTCAATTAACCTTGTCGGAGTGGGCGCCCTGATTCTAGTTTGTGAGCTAGGCCGGCTACTGCCTAAGAAGGTCTCCCACTCAGAAGTACGAGATGGGGCGGGGGTAGGTTGACCTCTGGTCTCCCCACTGGAAGCCTGAGGTAGGGGGAGCAGGAGAGTCTATCAAATAGCGCACCTCTAACTTTGTACAGTACTAATGCAATTAGTCAAATCAGTCACACTACAAAATGCTACCAAATAAACAACAATTCATTCATAACTCTGGATATATAGTTTCAGACATATTGTTGCATTTTTGCCAAATCATTAAGAATAATATAAAAGCAGTCTGCACACCACCAAGGTGAATTTGTTTAGTCTTGACTCTTGGTTGACAGTGTTGGGGGATGGGTAATGTATTGATGCTAGATGGCCAAATAAACACATTTGTTTCTATTTGTGTCATAAGCGTCGTAATGATCGGACCAAACTGCAGCGGGGATGTGAATCATCTTCTTGATTTATTAAAGAAATGAACACTGAACAAAAGAACAACAAAAAACAGTCCTGTAAGGTACATAGACTATACATGGAACAACCACCCACAAACACAAGAGAAAATAAACCCACTTAAATATGGCCTCCAATTAGAAGCAACGATAACCAGCTTCTTCTAATTTGAGGTCGTTCCCAAAACTAACATAGAAATAGACAAACTAGAAAACCCACATAGAAATAGAAAACATAGAACATAAACCAAAAACCCCGAAACCCACTAAACAAACACACCCCTGCCACGTCCTGACCAAACTACAATAACAAATAACCCCTTTTACTGGTCAGGACGTGACAATTTGTCTTTGTTACTTCTTTTTGATATTTGAGTCTATTATTTTTGTATATATTTTTATATTTATATAGTTTGAAATGTTATGATTATTTATTTGTGTTGTTCTAAATGTCTGAATAAAAATTACAGTTAATGGAGAATTGTTTTTTTCTATTTGCTGAAGGGGGGTTTGCCCTGGGAGCCATACAAGCTAGAACCGCCATTGGCTGATCCCATGAAATAGGCTACCAGAACACTTCTCCGTTGCGCAAATACAGCTGTGTCTGTTCCAAGCTCATTGGCGCAGGAAAGAGTGAGGGCCCAGTTGAAACAAGTTAGTCAACATGGGTCAGTATCCGCAGAGACACTATTGGCACTTGGTGTCAAGGGTGATAACCTGTGGTCAGGGACTGGGGTGGGGGAGGAGGCGTTAAGGGGTGGGAGTGCAGAATGGAACAATCCTCCTGACAGCTAGCAGAGCTCTCAACGAGTGTACTCACAACACCATTAGATGGGCCAAAAATGGAACCCGACAAGGCATCCAATCACAGCAGAGATGGGTCCTACCCAGCGTGGGACTATGGATAATGATAACCCATAACCCTCTGGCTGCTCTAAAAACCTGAGAGAGATTAGCTAGGAGGAGGAGAGAGATTACTACCACAGAGGTAAGATTGCGTCTGTCTGGTGCTTTGATGCTAATACAACAACTTTAATGTGATAGAGGGGTAGTGTGAAGTAGAGGTCGAATTGGATTTGAATTGGATTTGTGAAATTCCCATCTGACATTTTTTGCAAAATCAATACCCCATCCGATTCGGGTTTCCGAGGTGGACCAGACCCGACCCAAAATATGTCCGAGAAATTTCAATACGTGAACAGTTGTCCGTAGCGCAAATACAGCTGTGTCTGTTCCAAACCCATTGGCGTGGGAAACAGTGAGGGCCCAGTTAAAACAAGTTAGTCAACATGGGTCAGTATCCCTGTGGAACGTTTTCGACACCTTGCAGTCCATGACCCGACGAACTGAGGCAGTTCTAGGGGACAAAAGGGGGTGCAACTCAATATTGGTGTTCCTAATGTTTTGAACACTCAGGGTACTGTATATGTATGTGCGTCTCCATGTGTCCATGTGACTGAGTGCAGTTATACAAGCCGATGTTGTGTCTGAGGTATCTCAAACACTGATGTCTAGGTTCACTGGTTTCTCCTGCAGCAGGAGAAAGTGGAGCTGGGTAGCTGTGAGTGCTGCAGTGACAGCAGGTGTGTAATGGAACAGCTATCTGGGAGGGGAGCAGCAGGCACACAGACACACTGCTAATTTGGGTTTATCAGGTGTTGCTGGGAAAGGGAAAACACCACCTGGGGCTTTTGTGAGAGCAGAGCAGGGAGCTATCAGTGGGTCACATGACCACTATGCCAGGAGGGGGGGGGGGCTTTGTCTCAGTGTGGGGTTAGGAACCAGATAATTTTGTCCACCAGCCGGCTCTCTCTGTCCAACTGCCTGGTTTTACAGCGCCTCAGAATGGGTCTTGACTGGAAGTCTATGGTAGGAGCGGACGAAACAACCGCTGGTTTTAATTTGCTGACCTCTCAGTAATAATTGGCTGATCTCTGTCCATCACCATCAAGCTTAACCCTTAGAACCTCCCCCCTACATTGTGGACTTCAAAGTGCGAGCAACGCAGGTGAGTTTGGAAAATCTGAAAGTACGCATCTTAGAAATAGAATCAATTGGGTTAATGAGAGAGAACATTTATTTTGATTGCCGATTTTCACAAATTTTCACAAGTCCCAGCTACTACACTTCCCTTGCAAGTCCCACTTTGTTGCACAGTGTTGCCAGGCTCTGCACCAGTCGAGCCCGTGGAAACCAGAGGATAAGGTTTCAGAAGATCTTTACTATTCGGACTCCTGAATATTCAGCATGGTTCATTTGAATATCGTACTAAATACACATTGCGTGATAAACTTTGAGCAGCTTAGATTATGTAAGACGGATAGTATTATCTGGTTGTTTTAGTTCTGATCATTTGTGGATGTAAAACAACCTTGGTGTTGGAGACACACTAGATGGGCTATATGGTCACAAACTAAACTCAGCAAAAAAAGAAACATCCTCTCACTGTCAACTGCGTTTATTTTCAGCAAACTTAACGTGTGTCACTGCTGTGATAAGGAGCGGACCAACCAAGATGCAGCGTTTGTGTTCCACATATTTAATATATAGTGAAACGTGATGCAATACATAAATACTTAAACTAACCAGAAAACAACAAACTAACCAGAAAATAACAACCCGTGACGCAGAGAGGGAAGAAACACACTACTCAAAATATAATCACCCACAAGGACAGGTGGGACAAACATCAACTTAAATATGGCCTCCAATTAGAGACAACAACAACCAGCTGCCTCTAATTGGAGGTCATGCCAAACAACGACCAACATAGAAATACAAAAACTAGAACTGAACATAGACATACAAAAACAGATAAACACCCCCTGTCACGCCCTGACCCCTCTACCATAGAAAATAACAACTTACTATGGTCAGGACGTGACAATGTGTAAATATTTGTATGGACATAAGATTCAACAACTGAGACATAAACTGAACAAGTTCCACAGACATGTGACTAACAGAAATGGAATAATGTGTCGCTGAACAAAGGGGGGGTCAAAATCAAAAGTAACAGTCAGTATCTGGTGTGGCCACCAGCTGCATTAAGTACTGCAGTGCATCTCCTCCTCTTGGACGGCACCAGATTTGCCAGTTCTTGCTGTGAGATGTTACCCTACTCTCCCACCAAGGCACCTGCAAGTTCCCGGACATTTCAGGTGGGAATGGCCCTAGCCCTAGCCCTCATCCTCCGATTCAACAGGTCCCAGACGTGCTCAATGGGATTGAGATCCGAGCTCTTCGCTGGCCATGGCAGAACACTGACATTCCTGTCTTGCAGGAAATCACACACAGAACGAGCAGTATGGCTGGTGGCATTGTCATACTGGAGGGTCATGTCAGGATGAGCCTGCAGGAAGGATACCACATGAGGGAGGATGATGTCTTCCCTGTAACGCACAGCGTTGAGATTGCCTGCATTGATAACAAGCTCAGTCCGATGATGCTGTGACACACCGCCCCAGATCATCCACCTCCAAATCGATCCCGCTCCAGAGTACAGGCCTTGGTGTAACGCTCATTCCTTCGACGATAAACGCGAATCCGATCATCACCCCTGGTGAGACAAAACCACGACTCGTCAGTGAAGAGCACTTTTTGCCAGTCCTGTCTGGTCCAGCGTCGGTGGGTTTGTGCCCATAGGCGACGTTGTTGCCGGTGATGTCTGGTGAGGAGCTGCCTTACAACCGGCCTACAAGCCCTCAGTCTAACCTCTCTCAGCCTATTGCGGACAGTCTGAGCACCGAAGGAGGGATTGTGCATTCCTGGTGTAACTCGGGCAGTTGTTGTTGCCATCCTGTACTTGTCCCACAGGTTTGATGTTCGGATGTACTGATTCTGTGCAGGTGTTGCTACACGTGGTCTGCCACTGCGAGGACGATCAGCTGTCCGTCCTGTCTCCCTGTAGCGCTGTCTTAGGCGTTTCACAGTACGGACATTGCAATTTATTGCCCTGGCCACATCTGCAGTCCTCATTCCTCCTTGCAGCATGCCTAAGGCACGTTCACGCAGATGAGCAGGGACCCTGGGCATCGTTCGTTTGGTGAGTCAGTAGAAAGGCCTCTTTAGTGTCCTAAGTTTACATAACTGTGACCTTAATTGCCTACTGTCTGTAAACTGTTAGTGTCTTAATGACCGTTCCACAAGTGCATGTTCATTAATTGTTTATGGTTCATTGAACAAGCATGGGAAACAGTGTTTAAAGCCTTTACATTGAAGATCTGTGAAGTTATTTGGATTTTTACGAAAAAGGGACGTTTACATAGCTTTGATAATGACCCCATATCTAGGCTATGCAGCATGAGCATACATGTTTGCTGATGCGTCTTCGGATCCTCTCTTGATGCAAATGTGCTCCCTGAAGCATTTTATGATTTCCTGTCTCTCTGAATGACACCTGAGAAACGTATTTCTGGTGCTTGTCTTCCTGTCTCTCGCTGCTGCCTTTTACCTCTTATTTCCTCTCACTCTCTTTCCATCCATCCATCCATCCATCCATCTCTCTCTCTCTTTTTTTTTTTACACACTCACAATGGAAACACCATTCTCCAGCCTGTACTGTATGGCCGAGACCCCTGGTCCCGCTACTGAACACTAATGTGGGTTAGAGTAGGGCCTTCAGCCATGGAAATACAGATGCCTGAGGCTTTAGGTTCTTGCACCAGTGAAAACCTGCCAGTGGAACCACATGAATCTCACATAGTACACAGACTTGTTCTCTCATTGGATCTAGGCCTACCCCTCAGTGTAATCGATCATCTCAGTCACTCTTATCACGTCCTGTTGTTGAAGGTAGGTAGGGAGGGAAGGAATCGTGGCAGGTGTGTTTTGGTCTTGGTGCTGAGCATGTGTTTATCTGTTATGGCTATAGCAGCAGGGATATGACAGTGATGTGTGATGTATGAGGTATCAAGACAGTGCACAGCTTTGTCTCGTGCCGTATGAGGTTCGGGACTACAGAGCAGTGGAGCAGGAAGTCTGCTGCTCTCATGTCCTGTCTGTCAGCTAGTTGCCGTGGAGACGTCTGGGCCCGTGTAGCACAGGGCAGGGCAGATCAAGGGCGAGACAACAGCACTGCAGGTAAACCAGCCCATCAGGTTTCACACGCTGTCAAATCCCCTGATCACAGAGATGTCATGTGGCACGCCAAGGTCTCCACGGTGACGCACAGTCTGACAGGGGACCTTGAGCTGCCGTCTACGAGCAAAGTTGGAAAACAGTCGGGAAACTCTCCTTAGAAATGTGACTGAAGAGAACTAACTGAAAGATGAGCTGAGAGGAAGGAAGAAGCTGCTTCCAAAACATCACATAATCTCCTCTTGCTCTGTTCCATCTCAGCAGTTTTTAGAGAGCTGGTTTATATTGAGTCCTCCAATAACAACATCATTATCGTCTGCAGTAGTAATGTAACTTGATGTAATTACACTGATGCGGCTGGCAGAGCCACTCAGCCTCAAGCCCTGATTTCTCTCTACTTATGGACATAGGAAACCAGGGGACGGGCGGAGACCTGATGCTGTGATTCCGATAAGGAAATAGGAATATATTAATTGAATTGAATCAACTTTATTGTTCCACAGAGGGGACATTGGATTTGACCCCAGCATAAAATGGGCATACATCAGCACACGTCCAACGGCTAATACAGTTGCAGCAGCCCTATTGGGAGTAGTCTGACCAGGGAGGGAGTGACTCCAGCATGGCTTGGTGTGGCTGTGTTATTCAGGCTGAAAGGCAGAGCTCCTCCACACTGAAGGAGACTATTGTTCTTTTGTTCCTGCTTGAGGAAACAGCAGAGCATTCTGGTTATTATTAGTAGCCAAGAGCAGCTGTGTGTGTGTTCAACCTGTGTGTGTGTGTGTGTGTGTGTGTGCAGCTGGACTGGTGTGCTGCTCTCCTCAGCTCTCTGTGTGTTGAGTATATACTCTTAGGTGTGTGTGTGTGTGTGAGAGTGTATAGGGCTATGTTCAGTACATTCCATTCCTGTGTACGGTGCATGGACAGGCACATGACGTTGAAGCTTATATGTGGGGGTCTGGTGTGTGCTGGTATCAGTGTGTGTTTTTGTGAGTATGTGTGCACGAGTGCGTGAGGGTTTTGTGTGCGTCACAGAGATGTCTCAGATTCCTGCCTTTGTGTCCAGATGCCATTCCACATGGGCACACCGCTCTTTCCACTCTCCCCAGCCCAGCCCCTCTCTCACCCTCACTGAGGTTTGTCACAGCCCAGTAGACAGGACGGCAGTTAGACTACCTAGCGAGCTACCCAAACCAGCAGTAAAACCGTTTAGATTAGGGAAATGAAGCAGGCAGCAGCAGTTCAGGCTGTAGAGAGGAGGCGTGCAGTGAAAGCATCAGGATCAGGTTACTATGAGCTGTTCTCCAGAGGCATCTCGTTACCGTCAACGTATTTAAGAGACCAGCTCAGACTCAAATCAGCTTTCCAGAACCTCTTTACTGTTGGACAGCTTTTATTTTTGTTTTAACAGACCCTCCTTTTGCTTTCAACACTGTTTTGACTTCTGACTACTGATTCCAAGCTTTCTTTATGGACAAGTGTGTTATTTGCATACATTTGATTGAAAGCAATTATTTTAAACTGTATCATTCAAATGAACAAATGGCTCAATTTGAATTAATTGTTGAATGTAAATGTTTAAGGGTAGAGTGGATCTGAAAACCAGTAACACACATCTGCTAATTAAAATATTATGACCCAACTGTGGCTTTTACAACTATCTTAACCAATGACCATGAGAATAGATTTTTCATTTCACTTTAGATTGGTTAATAATATGATTCCCACAAGTCTGGAAAGTCCCCATCTTGTGATATGCCCACCAGTGTTTGGGGGTCATCACGTTGAGGCCTGCCCCTGGCCCTAGTCTGGCTGATCCACGATCTATGAGTTAAATGTTGCTCAGTCTGGACAACGATGGTGTGACGGAGCAGAGTGTTGACAGCAAAGTGCTTAGAAATGGTGAGCGGAATATCCTCGGTAGACAGACAGACCTGGCTGCTGTCTGTTCTATCCTGACGGACCATTAGTTTCTGAGGTTACAGCCTATAGGTGATCTCTGTCTGCAGAAATATCTAGGCTACTGTTCTGGAAGAAAAATGTCTTGTTTCCTATTTGTCCTCGTACTGATTTTCCTAGGAATTACAGTTCCAGATTGGTCAAAGAGTGTAACTCTTCATGATAGGTTATTATGATGACGTAAACCTTGTCCTGGAGTCTCTCAAAGCTCAACACTAATACACTATCTCCTTACTGCCATTCCAATCCTGTTGCACAGACAAAAGCAGCAACTGTCTGCCTGTGTGGGTGTTTAGCTGGAGATGTAGCAAAAGGACACAGTACACAGTGTATTTGCAGCAGTAGCACATGTTGTAACACACAGTCCTCTCTGTGTAATGCTCAGGGGAGAGTTGTGGCTAAAGGCAGATGCCAGATCTGTCTGGATTGGATCTATTTTTGAACCCTAAGAAATGTCTGATCACCCCAGGTCCACAGGCCAAAGCAGGCCCTATGGCAGTAAGAATCAGTCACACACACATCACACACAACTGCTCTGATTTGTGTCATAAGCAAGTCTGACCTTAATAAACTATTTCACTGTAACACAGACCAACTCATTACTTTGTCCCCCCTAGATGAGTTGACACTTGAATCAACCGTTTTCCCCCTTTTAAAATGTCTATTTAAAGGGAAAAATCTACTTCATTGTTATCTCTAGCACCACCCCAACATCAACGTGTAAAAATGTTGCTTTTTATATGTTTTGTAGTAAAAAAGTTTTCCAATGATATCATCAACCAATTAGTAGACAATTAGTAGGCAATGCCTGCTCATAATTGGTTAAAATAGCACGATGCACACTATTATATGCCCTGTTAGTAATCCTGACCATGTCTCTATGTTTCTCTGCAGGTGACCCAACCAGGCTTCCTGGGCAACAGAGACGTGATTCTGGGACGGGCACAGTCCCTCCCCTCAGCCTGCCTGCCCTGCGTCCTCCCCCTTTCTCCCAGACGTCTCCTCTTGAGAGAATGACCATCGGCCCAGACCAGCTCTACCGCCACCATACCACTGTGTGAATGACTCTTTGCCGAAAAGCCACCGTGCTCTGCCACCCCGTTGTTGCCATGAAGAGCAAGTATTCCCAGTACTACAACCGGACCCTGATCCATGCCTACTATGTGTTTGCCAAGGACATGACCTCGGAGGAGCTGGAGGAGCGCACCAATGGGAAGGCCCAGCTCAGCTCCCTCAACATCGTCTTTGTCATCATCTGCAGCATCATCATTCTGGAGAACTTGCTGGTGCTCATTGCCGTGTTCCGCAACAAGAAGTTCCACTCCGCCATGTTCTTCTTCATCGGGAACTTAGCCTTCTCTGACCTGCTGGCCGGCTCTGCCTACATCGCCAACATCTTCCTATCAGGGCCAAGGACCTTCGAGTTGGTGCCGGTGCAGTGGTTCATCCGGGAGGGCACAGCCTTTATAGCGCTGGCCGCCTCCGTCTTCAGCCTGCTGGCCATCGCCATCGAGCGCTACATCGCCATCACCAAGGTCAGGGTGTACGGTTCTAACAGGACGTGTCGTATGTTCCTGCTGATCGGGACGTGCTGGGTCACCTCCATCCTCCTGGGGGGCCTGCCCATCATCGGCTGGAACTGCATCAACAACCTGCCTGAGTGCTCGGTCTTGCTGCCCCTCTATTCCAAGAAGTACATCCTGTTCGTGGTCACCATCTTCAGCATCATCCTGCTCTCTATCGGTATCCTTTACGTGCGGATCTATCTGATCGTGCGCTCCAGCCACCAGGAGGCCACCAACTCTCCGGCTTACGCCTTGCTGAAGACGGTCACCATTGTGCTGGGCGTCTTCATCGTGTGCTGGCTGCCCGCCTTCACCGTCCTCCTCCTGGACACCTCCTGCCGCAGGCTGAACTGCCCCGTCCTCTCCAAGGCAGACATCTTTTTCGGCATCGCCACGCTCAACTCGGCACTCAACCCGCTGATCTACACGCTACGCAGCAAGGACATGAGAAAAGAGTTCCTGCGCGTGCTGTGCTGCTGGGGACTGCTGACCAGCGGGCGTCCCGCTGACCGATGCCTGGTGCCCCTCAAGAGCTCCAGCTCTATGGAGCACTGCACCAACAAACACGAACACCAGACCACGCCCATCATGCAGGCAGAGTGCACCACCTGTGTCTGACTCGATGCTATAATCACACAGTGTGTGTGTCTGAATGTGAATGTGTGTGCGTGCGTGTCTGTTTCGACTAAGTGTGTGAGGGATAGTGTGTGTGATGGGGCTGTGTGCAGGTGAAGAGACTTAAAGAGGAAAGCACACCTGTGAACCCCCCATCCCCACCCCAGACCTGCCACACAGACGACCGTCTGTCTGTTTGTCTGGAGATGTCACAACATCGTTGACTCTCATTACAATCATACCTGTGTGAATTCACAATCAGCATTCAACCGATTCACCACAAGAGCGTGATAACACAATCATCCTCGAGTGAATTCACTATTATTCAATGAATTCACAATCGTAGCTGAGCCTTTTTTTTGTATTTTTTTTTAAACAATGTTTTAAACATTTTCTTAGGGACTTTCACAGAGTGGAGTCACAATCTTTGTTGAGGGAGTCTTGAATATAACGATACATTAATTAATGTTCTGCATGTCCGCTTGTTTTACATGTATGCAGACTCTCTTATTGAAAGCCAAATCCACAGACACCATATACATAATCGTGGTGCTGAGTTTTTGGTGTGTTTTACTGCACCCCGATAATGGAAAGCTTTCAAATATTGCACTTTGTAGACATGTAGGCGTTGTGTGATTGTTTATGGCTGTCACCCCCTTGAAAGGTTAAACCACAGAAGTTTCCCTGAGTGAATGATATATGTATCCATACATACAATACTCATAGGCCTTTGCTCATATAGAGAGATGTGAGGCACCCAGGCAGTGACTAGTCCTCACTCAGTACTGCACTCCATGCAGGCCAAAACCCTTACAAGTACCCCTCTAAACCAGGGCTTTATATCTTCATATATAAACATGCATAGATCCCTTTGATTAACTGCAAAAACAAAAGTACTCTACTTACATATATTGCATGACATTCTAACTCCTTTGTAAGAACTAATGTGTATTGGTGTACTCCAGTAAGTTCAGCTTGTTCATTAACAATCTCTCTCTCTCTCTCTCTCGCTCTCCGCCCACTTTTAAATCTGTCCCTCTCGCTTTTACTGTTGTCTTTTGTAACTAATGTTTCCTAAGAGGAAGGCCCAATCAGAAAACACATTTCCTGAAGTGAGTTGGCACTGATACATTTCATTCAATGACAGCTACCCAGCAGCCGATAACCAACATGACTGTTGTTTTAACAAAGTTGTAGCAACGCAGTGGCAGTGTGCTTTCTGTTATTATTGGGCCTTGCTCCAGGGGAATGGGCCTGAATGTAAGTCTGAAGTGTTTGGAGCGAGACCACTCTATTTTTTACAGTATTATTGATCATTGACTTGTCATTGATGTGCAGAGAGTGGGATTAAACAGGGTAGGTCAATCTCACTGTGAAGTCTTAAAAACAGACCACAACAAATAACAGCAATATCACCACCAAGCCAGTCCAGGTAGAATGGTTGAAAAATAGTACAGTCCTGTTCAACACAGGAAGACATGGGATTAGTCCAGAGTAAACACGTCTCATCTTCCCCAATCCCAATAATCCCCCTCCATAAACGAGAGAAGATCCAGTTTCAAGGGGAGCGGGGGTCTCCATTCCCTTCTCACGAGAGGTCGCCCTCTTTATTCTCTTAAGACACCTAAATAAACTCTACTTCCTCTAACGACAGGGAAGTCCTGTGTTTCATAAAGCGGTTCCTGTTGTTCAGGAAGAACCTCATCTGCCTTTGTCCAGACACACTCACTCTCACTTGGCCACGCTTCTGGTCCTCATATTTCCATGCAGGTTTTTACAGCCTGCTAGTTAGACAGCGAGCCCTAGCCTGGAATCCAAACTGATATGCTCTGTTACAATTGTTTCACTTCACAATAAACTGAGCCTATAAATGTAGATTCCAGGCTAGGCCAGACCAGTAGGAATAGTGAAAGCACTATGGCAGCTACCATATTGCCTGACTGCCTGCTCTCTCCCGGGTTTCTTAAAAGACAACGCAAACATACCTATCACTTCATTCGTGTTGCCTAACCCTGTATGATTTGTATAAATATATGAATAACTATGTATGTAAGTATGTACAGTATGTATGTATGTATGTATGTATGTATGTATGTATGTATGTATGAACTGTGTTCATGTATGGAATGTATTGTGTGTCCAGTAGCACTATGCCTGTGTCAGAACGGTACATATTAAACACTAATAGTGGTACATCATTTGTTTTTCTTAAATGCATTCCTTTTTACAAAATAAATGAAATATCAAAAGAATCCAATGCGTTTTGTGTGTGTGTTTTTAACCAAGTGAATGTGTGGACACAAAAGTTCATATTTGTGCATGTATTGTATGTGGAAAAACATGTCCTGATACGTTTCACTTTCCAGGCCTATTGCCATCTTTCAAAATCCCACATGACTGCATGAGGTGTAATTGAAAACTGATATTTAATACAAACACGCTCTAACAAAGTCTAAAAAATACTTGTTTCAACATGAAAAAGCTCTATGCAAATGTTGCCATTAAACTTTTCCCATTTAACCTTGGCCTTCACATCTAACAGCATGGTTTTAACTGCTTCCAGACTAACATGAGAAAGAGTTCTGTTGTGTGAAATGTTAGGGATGACCATAAGGGGCGGGAGAGGTCAGGGGGGAGAGAAAGAAAATGGGGTGTGGCAGGCAGTTTTGAGAAATTGTTATTTAGGAGAGAGTGGCTGTTTTTCTGGGCGCTCCATAAAGATGGGAGACAGCCTTGGGAGGGAGGGCGGACTCTGGGCCACGGCCCGGGAGAGGCTGACGGAGTGTGGCCTTGAAAGAGAGTCTGGACTGGTTGCTGTCAGACGTCCAGGATTCCTGGGTGGGAGCATTGGCTGAATCAGCCCCAGGAGGCTGCGCTGCGGTCATGGCAAAAAGGGATCCAGCTTTTGTCAAATTAAAGTCCGATTTGACTTTTCGTAGCAGGTTAGAACTTACGCAGCAGGTTAGTATAATTAACATAGCAGGTTAGGAGAATTAGGAAAAGGCTTAGGTAAAATGCTTTAAAAAAAACTTTAAAAGTTAATTTGACAAAAGCTGGATCCCTTCTAGCCAAGACCCTGCGCTGCTGGGAACGTGGCCAATAATTTCCAGAGTTCAGCAGCAGGATATGACAGAGTCTAGAAATCTGTAGGTGAAGAACACAAAAGGCATAAAGGTTTACGCTGTGTGCATAAAGCTCAACTGAAACAGCTGCATATGCTTAAAAAGACATGAACACACTCACGCCACACAGGCACACCCACAAACAGGCATCCACATTGGGAAAAACAAGACTGCACACTTGCGAGTTTAAAACATACAGGCACTTGGAGTCAGCTGCACATTCCTGTTATAGATATATCACAGCAAAAAACACATACAAAGGAGCTCATATGCTCTTGTAACCGATGTGAAATGGGGCGTCAGGGTAGCCTAGTGGTTACCGCGTTGGACTAGCAATCGTTGCAAGTTCAAATCCCCAAGCTGACAAGTTACAAATCTGTCGTTCTACCCCTGAACAAGGCAGATAACCCACTGTTCCTAGGCCGTCAAAAAAATAATTTGAATTTGTTCTTAATTAACTGACCTGCCTAGTTAAATAAAGGTAAAATAAAAATAGTTCGCGGGGTGCGCTAATAGCGTGACTCGCTCTGAGACCTTGAATTAGTAGTTCCCCTTGCAGACAAGGGCCGCGGCTTTTGTGGAGCGATGGGTAACGGGTGTCAGTTGTTGATGTGTGCAGCCAGGTAGGGGTGAGAGGGACTGATTACACTCTCATCCTCAAGAAATTCACTGCACATCAACAGTAATGAACTAGTGCCACCTTGTGGTGAAACAGACTTTAATATTACGTGTACAATAATTTATATCATAATATGTTGAGTATGATGTGTGTGAGTTTTAATATAATTATTTTCTTTTTTATTCATGGATACTTTGTATTTCTACACATTCATTATTAATTTTTGTTTTCGGTTGCATAATGCAAATAATATAGATCTATATCTATCTATTCGTTCCATTTGTCCAACCCAAAATCAATATGAAGACATGCTGGCTTGTTATGTGCTCAATGGTTCTGTCATGATTTTAATTACATTTTACTGCACACACTTGCAATTATGAAGGTTTGTTTTTCGACAATAGACACAAATGTTGCTATTGTGTACTGGTCGTTCGACGAAATGAGTCCCTTTTGCATCCCTTTGATATTTTAAGTAGAAATTGTGCACCAATATTACATTTTAAAAGTCCGTTATATTAAACGAAGTAGCCTTTAATATAGAACACGTTTTTATATCAATAAAGACACTATGCACCCTCTGTGACTTCTAGGAATAGTTTTCACCATGGTTGTTAAGCCCTTTACGATGCTTTGACAAAGTCATTTCTGGAGTTTACGTATTTCATATGATTAGTTATTCATTTTAAGGTTAAAAAAATAAACATGACCCTCATTCTAAGGTCAACTATGTTATGTGAACTGAACTCTCATTTTAATATGGTGAAACTATTCCTATTTAAATAATTTTTCTAAAGAAACATTGATCATTCAGAAAGTATTCAGACCCCTTAACTTTTTCCACATTTTGTGATGCTACATCCGTATTCTAAAATAGATTGAATTGTTTCCCCCCCCCCCCCCCCCCCCCCCTCATCAATCTACACACAATACCCCATTATGACAAAGCAAAAACAGGTTTAGATATTTTTGCAAATACAAAACTGAAATATCACATTTACATAAGTATTCAGACCCTTTACTCAGTACTTTATTGAAGCACATTTGGCAGTGATTACAGTCGTGAGTCTTCTTGGCACACCTGTATTTGGGGATCCTCTCAAGCTCTGTCAGGTTGGTTGGGGAGCGTCGCTGCACAGCTATTTTCAGGTCTCTTCAGAGATGTTCGATCAGGTTCAAGTCCAGGCTCTGGCAGGGTCACTCAAGGAGATTCAGAGACTTGTCCCGAAGCCACTCCTGCTTTGTCTTGGCTGTGTGCTTTGGGTCGTTGTCCTGTTGGAAGGTTATCCTTCACCCCAGTCTGAAGTCCTGAGTGCTATGGAGCAGGTTTTCATCAAGGATCTGTCTGTACTTTGCTTCATTCATCTTTCCCTCAAGCCTGACTAGTCTCCCAGTCCCTACTGCTGAAAAACATCCCTACAGCATAATGCTGCCACCACCATGCTTCACCGTAGAGAGGTTGCCAGGTTTCCTCCAAACGTGACACTTGGCATTCAGACCAAAGAGTTCAATGTTGGTTTCATCAGACCAGAGGATCTGGTTTCTCATGGTCTGAGAGTTTTTAGGCAAACTCCAAGCAGGATATCATGTTCCTTTTACTGAGGAGTGGCTTCCATCTGGCCACTCTACCACAAAGCCCTGATTGGTGGAGTGCTGCAGAGATGGTTGTCCTTCTGGAAGTTTCTCCCATCGCCACAGAGGCACTCTAGAGCTCTGAATACTTTCCGAATGCACTCTATTCAACTTCTCAGATGCATTCAGATCCAGTTTTCTAAATTCAGATTCAAAACCAGAGACATCATCCTGGGCCCTCATTTATCAATGTTTCGTGCGAACAGAAATGTTCATAAAGCATGTGTGCGATCATTTCTAAGCAAAGTGTGGGATTTATCAATTTGTACTTATACTTAAGAATGTGCGTAAATTTAAGCACACCTCTGACCATGCGTGCGCACAGCACCTTGTGGTAGAAAAGTCAATCTGGCACAAGCTGCATTATGCAGCTGTTTTCAATGAGCGTGCATAATGTTTTGTTGAGAGCGACGCTTGGCTTATTAGTAGATTTAGTTTTCCAAGGAATATTTTATTGTATCTCTGCAACCAACTCTCTCCAGTATTAGAAAGTGAGACGTAACGCACCAATGCCATCCCAGTGCATACCCAAGTCCTCTCCACCCTGGAATTTTTGGCCACTGGAACATTCCAACGGGAGATTGCGGATCTGTCTGGCATTTCACAACCAACCATGAGCCGAATATTGCCTGCAGTCCTTCATGGCATTATTTAATTGACCCCACAATACATTGTTTCCGTACACTGCTGTGCAACCGCCAGACTGAAAGGGGATTTCCATACCATAGCTGGATTTCCCAATGTCATTGGAGCAATTGACTGCACCCACATCGCAATAAAAGCACCATCAGTGAACGAAATCAACTTCGTCAACAGAAAAGGTTTCTATTCTGTCAATGTGCAGGTCATCTGTGATTCACATTTGGCTTTGTTGAATGTAGTGGCCAAATGGCCAGGTGGGACACATGAGTCATTCATTGCGCAGAACAGTTCAGTCGGCCTTAACCTCCAGAAGGGAGCTGTTGAGGATATTGGTAAGTGACTTGTGTTTTAATTGCCATGTTAGACCTCTAATGGGAAACTGAATGTTGTGTTCATAACTGCAGGAGACCGGGGCTACCCATTAAAAACCATAGCTGATGACTCCCCTCACAAACCCCTCAAACCAACAAGATGCAACGTACAACCAAAGCCACGCACGCACAAGAACAACAGTGGCGCGCACCATAGGCCTGCTGAAATGGCGTTGGCTGTGCTTGTCTGGGACAGAAGGCATACTGCAATACCAACCTAGCAAGGCTTGCCTATGAAATGACATCTTCAAATGCCATTACGTGAATGTAATACAATGTGCAAATTCCTTTTTAGGTTTGCTACATTGTCAAGGCTTGCAGTGTGCTCCACAATATTACAATCAAAAATGGCATTCCACTGAATGATCCACCCAGACCCGATGAGCCCATGCCTGACGGAGTTTTCCACCCCCCATAGCCCTGGAACTGAAGACAAGAGTTAATATCATTAAACGGTTTTAGGTATCTGTTCTTCCAAATATTGACATCAAATCGACAAGGAAAACACGTTTACATTGCGCCAGAATTTGTCTCACATGCTTGACACAATCAACAAGTTATTTCAATGATTGATTTCTCTCTCTCAGGCCGTTGCATACATCCTCCAGCTGCTGTTTGAGTCCAATAATTGATGTGTTGATCTCTTGTTGTTTCAGGACTGCGTCAGTCAAAACATGCCGCGCAGCTGCCAAAGCAGACACCCTTCTTGTAGGCCTGGGGATGGATGAGGGGGTCAGGCAAATCACCCACATCTGTGAAGATTTAATGTTTTGTTATATATTTATTGTCAAGAAAAAATATTTAGATGTGGTCCATGTCTGAATATGGTTGCGAAAATAAAGTTTGGCTTACCATCAGTTGGTGTGTCTGGTATTCCTTCAGGGTCTGGGAGAGGGTCCTCAGTATCACCATCAAATGATGCCAGACACTGAGGTCTCTCCAATTATGTTGCCAATGCGCTGGTCCATAGCAGACACTGAAGAGTCACTCCGCACTCTTCCTGTTGCACTTCTATCCCTTTTGTGGATCATCTTTTTTTTGGCATATGTTTTCAAATCAAACCATTTATATTTAATTTCATTAACTGTTCTGCACTCAGATGAGGCAGAATTTACCACAGCTCTAACCTGCTCCCAAGCAATATTTTTTCTCTTATTTGTCATGCCGTTGATGAGGGCTTTAAAAAGTATGTCTTGTTTTGCTTCCACTTCGGTGATCAAAAGTTCTATTTCAGCGTCCGAAAAGTTTTTTTTCTTTGATTTCTCCATGTTGGCGGACAGAAATTAGTGACATTTCTTGCAGCTTTAAAGGGAAGGTTAATGACCCATAAATGGTAATTTAGGGCGGTTCTTTATGTAAATGAGACTTCACGTGTACTAGCAGTGTTTTAGAACGTGTCTGATTTATCAAGGCAAAATACATACAGGTGTGTGTAAATCAAGCGTACGAGCAATTGATAAATACCAACTTTTTTGTACTTGCGAACATTCAACATTTTCTTCGTACAGTTAATTTAGAAGCTTTTCTACATGAGGGCCCTGGCACATTAAACGGTACTTGATAAGCAAGCAGGGTCCTTTACATGAACTTCCTGAATTTATCCAAATAGAGTACCACAGTATGAGTCATAATACCCATAAAAATCTAGCGGTCAAACACCATTCATTTTCCCCATAGAGGATTTTAGAAACACTTAAAATAAGGGCTGTGTTTCGTGTAGACTTACCCTTGTGTGACGTTTTGATAACCGTGTAAATCTCCATAGGACAAGGTGACTTATCACTAAATTAGCCTGTATTTAATCCCCCAAAATGAAATGCTAATTAACTACCTACCTGAGTTGGCTGGTAGCCTAGTGGTTAGAGTGTTGAACTAGTAACCAGAAAGGTTGCTTGATCAAATCCTGGAGCTGACAAGGTAAAAATCTGTTGTTCTGCCCTTGAGCAAGGCAGTTAACCCACTGTTCCTAAGCCGTCATTGAAAATAAGAGTTTGTTCTTAACTGACTTGCCTAATAAAATAAAACTGCTCATGTGGCTATTATAAAGAACTACAAATGCCATGATGATCTGGATGAGACTGCCTAATTGAGGCAAAGCTAAGAATCTCTAGATTAACTACCATGTAGTAATGAATAAATTGGCAAAATGTCTTTAAATTGACAATTCTGTGAACTGTCTTGTGCAAGTTTTAAATTGATATAATACCTGTTAAAAAAGGTGTCAGAGATGATGTGCAGGAGCTTGCAGGGATTTGTAGTCTTGCATGATGTCTACTATTATGCTAATTCGTTTTTCGAATCTGAGAGTAAATAGACAAATATATTGATAAGTCACCTTCTCCGAGAGAGATTTAAATGGTTATCAAAACGTCACGCCAGGGTAAGCCTACACAAAACACAGCCCCTATTTTAAGTGTTTCTAAAATCCCCTATGAAAAAAATGAAGGGTGGAAAAACAATTTGAACCGTTTCCCTGTTTGACCGCTAGGTTTTATGGGTATTTTGACACTTCCAATGTGGGTCTCTATAGGCTTTAGCTAAGTGTGTTAACACAGTCTTTAATCTGTTCTCCTCTACCTTTCCTGGCTGGCAAAGTAGCAGCGCTTGACTTGGGCAGGAGCTCACCAGAGCTGAGTACCAGCATTTCAAATGTTCTACTGCTTGAGCTCCTGTTACTTTTAGAAAATATTAGCTCAAAAGTATTGTGGAGCTTTTGGACCTAAATATAAACAGTACCGATACCCAAATTGAGTACCGGCACCTATTTCAGACCAAGTCAAGCACTGTAAAGCACAAGGATGTTGTCTCTGGTTTTCAATTTGAATTTATAGAACTGAATTTTAAGTTTAATATATTAACTTATATCAACTTGAAATTATAGTTTGTAAACTTGGTACACAGACAGTGAATGCAATATCTACAACATTGAAACGGAATATATAAATATTCAATTTTAATATTCAATTACATTTTATTTTAAAACTGAATGCAATATTCATTCAATTCAGTTTCAAATCATTAAATACAAGTTCAATTTCTGAATTAAATTTGTGTGTAAATTCTATTTCAAAATAAAAAATAATGGAATTGAAATACAATTTCTGTTGCCACGGAAATGAACCATAAATAAACCACACCCCCGCCAACCCCACGTGTGCGTATGCCAAGTTGCCCCATGTCCACCAGATGCATATGCGTTTTGAAAATATTGAACGCATGGTACACAGAACGCACCACCACCTAGTGCGGCATCCCTAACGTAGCGTTTGTACTGCTCCTTTGACATTGAATGACAACCGCCGGAACGCAAAGAGTTTGCGGCATCTCGTGGACATGAAGCGTTAGTTGTACAGCAGGTCACCATAACAAATACATTTATAAAGCCAGCTATGTCTATCTCTGATAAGTAAAAAAAAAAAAAACATCAACCATTATCACTAGCAATCCGATTGCATTTGTATAGTTCCTTGAATTCCCTCTAAAAATCATGTACATTGTGGTGAACGTAGTTTCGTAGTAGGCAAATCAATGGGGGTGTCAACAATTTACAATATTCCATAGAGAGGTGAAAACATACTATGAAACAAACAGCCAATGCTATGGATGTATCATTTAATGTAACTATCAATGTAAAAGTTCTTCAAAACCTTAATCGATACATTTATTAATGAAATGTGATCCCATATTCTCCATGAATTTTACCTATACATCAACGTAATGGTAAAGCCCAAAATGCCCGGGTTTCCGCGCGAAAAGACGGCCCGCGCGCCTGAACTGCATATAGCTAGCCTACAACAGATGCTACACTCGTTGTTGTTCAGAGAGCTCTGGTTTTATCACATTGTTTTAACGATTCTTTGTTGTCTTTTTTTTGTTGTTGTTGATCTAAACGACTTTTATATTGTAGTCTATCACGCTCACACTTGAAATGCCAGCCAATACCTCCTTGTCTCTGCCGGTGGATGTCAGGAAAAGGTAACGTTACAAGCTAGCTAGCGCAAATGTAATGTTGCAGTGCTGTCATGTTCGGCTAGCTAGCTTGCAGTACACTGCATTCAGTTCACCCTTTGTCCTGTCAAATAAGCACACGCGTTACATGGGGTATTCTTATTCTCACCGCATCATACGATCCACCATTCCATGCACAATACTGCGAATTAATTTTGCCACGCTAAAACTGCTCAGCTAACTGGATAGCTAGCTAGCATCTTCAACACAGTTTACCTATGCTATGTCTAGCTATTTAACTGTACCAAAGATGCGTTGTGATTTGGAATAGATTTGGCGCCAAATAATACATTTTGGCTCATGTCAGCTGTCGCCTCTCACTTCAATATTGGATACATGCATGTTTTTATTTCCTAGTTGGCTAACAAATATTAACGTTCGAGTTATCGCTCTAATTGTTAGCTTGCTAGCTATCATCGACTATTTGTGAAATGTTAGCAACTCAAAACGGCTAGCTATCTACATGGTCTGTTTACAGCATGATAACATTACTCTAGCTGGCTTATTTTATTCGATGCTTGGTACAGTAACTAGGATAGGAATTGTGCCATGTTGGATTTGACTATGTTCATGTTTAGGTCATTGTAGCAAGTGGGTAACACTTTGTTTTTTGTTTACAGGCTGGCGGTGTTGGAAAAAGATGAAGATGGGATCTCAGATGAGGTGAGTGACCTGAACTACCAAGTTGGACATTTGGTTTCGGTTGCTAAAGACTTATTTACGATTTCTATGTTATTTCATCGTTGACTAATGTCCAGAAAGCCGATAACGACTATCCCTTTGTGAAGTTGTATTAGTCGTATGTACAAGATACACATGGTAGACATCGTCCAACGAAATGCTTACTTGCAGGTCACTTGGCAATAAGAAATAATACAAGAGAAAGTAAATGGCTCAGACTAGAATAAACAGTATAGTATAATAACAGTATAATACAAGAATGCACAATCTGTAGTCTTAATATTTACACCTGTTTTGGGGATTGCTGGGCAAGTGTTTACATTGTGCATTATTTTGTGTGTGTGTGTGGCATGGAATCGTGTGGAAATCTTTTTATTTCACCTTTATTTAATCAGGTAGGCTAGTTGAGAACAAGTTCTCATTTGCAACTGCGACCTGGCCAAGATAAAGCAAAGCAGTTCGACACATACAACAACAGAGTTACACATGGAATAAACAAACCGTCAATAATACAGTAGAAAAAGTCTATATACAGTATGTGGAAATGAGGTAGGATAAGGGAGGTAAGGCAATAAATAGGCAAATGAGAACTTGTGTGTGTGTATGTATGTGTATATATATATATACATACATACATACATACATACATACATACATACATACATACATACATACATACATACATACATACATACATACATACATACATACATACATACATACATACATACATACACACACACACACACACACACACAACTGTGCAAGTAGAGATACTGGGGTGCAAAGGAGCAAGATAAATTTGAGAGCTACATAGTGTTCAACATTCTGATGGCTTGTAGCCATCGCCGAGCCTGTTGGTATCAGACCTCATGCTCCAATAGTCTTCCTCACAGTAAGCGAGTGAACTGCTTGTGGCTAAGCACTTCAAATAACTTAGATGGGTAGCACCTTCCAAAGCAGGTCTTACACCAGTTTATTTAACTCATAGGACCTTGTCAAAGAAAAGGTGAAGTTGGTGCAGGACTTCCTGCATGCGGATGCCCAGGGCCAGCTCAGCAGCCTGAAAGCCAAGATGAAGAGTTCAGAGATCTCAATGGTGAGTTGTGGCTGCATCCTGTCAATCTAACGAATCCACTCACTCCAAAGAAATAGTATCTTTGGGTTTGTCCAAAAAAGCACCTTATTTCCTATATAGTGCAGTGCTTTTGACCAGGGCCTGCATGTTCCCCTCAGGATGGCTACCTCTCTAAGGTGAAGTCCCTATTGGGACGTGAGCTGTGTGTGGAGAATGGCTCACACGGGGATGTTGTGGAGCAGAACTGCAAGAATGGCAAAACAAATGGCTCTGCAGCAAATGGTGACTCTCACAAGGAAGAGGATGAGGATGAAGATGGAATCATGGACACCAAAGAGGCTGATGCCATGAAGTCTCCTGCCCCCAAAGGCAAGGGAGGACGGAAGAGCAAGTCAGACTCTGAGCCCAAGAGTGAGTAGGAGTGGCTGGGAACATCAATTTCTAATCTATACAGTATCCCTTACTTTTCTGTGACGTCTCATGATCTGAAAGATTGGTTCTGATGTCCATCTAATTGTTTGACCAAGCAACTTGTAAAACACCGAACACATTTTAGAGAACTGTACATTTTGGGAAATGACCAAGTGTTGAGGCACATGGATGCATGTGCAATTGATTCCAAATCCTTAAATAATTAAACAATGTTTCTTTACTTTTGTCCAGAATCTCCTGGTTCCAGGGTCACAAGAAACTCTGTCTCCAGGAAACAACCGACCATCTTATCAATGTTCTCCAAAGTGTGAGTAGGAACTCATCTGTTTCCCTTAACCTTTCAAGGTCTTATGCATTCTGCTCATGAGTAAACTTTCCTCTTGCTCCCTTGCAGTCAGAAGCGCAAGTCTGATGAGGTGAATGGAGAGGTTACAAATGGAAAAGTGGAAGAGAAGGGGGAAGTAGAGCGGGACACGGAGGAAGAGGTGAGGTGATCTTATTGTTTGGCACCTGTCACTCAGACCATGTGATTTACTCTTATTAATCAATGCACCTCCTAATCAGTTCTTTCTGTTGTAGACACAGGAAGAGAAGCGTTTTAAAGTGGAGCCAGACAATAAGTAAGACCTTCCACCTTTTAAGCCCCTTCCTTCAATTGGCAACACCCTTCCTCCAATTTGCATTGACTTTCTCCATCCTCTCTTCTCAGGCCAGTTGCAGAGGACGCCACTAGTGAGAAAATGAAGCCAGTGGCTGCAGCTAAGGTGAGGCCCATTCCTGCACTCAAGCTGTTATATAATTTTGGTGCAGAGTTGCCATGTCAGTGTCACTGAGGCTCATCTCCGGTTTCAGACTCCACCCCCTAAATGTCCAGACTGCAGGCAGTATCTGGATGACTCGGACCTCAAGTTATTTCAGGGAGATCCTGATAATGCGGTGAGAAACTCAAGAGTGTAATACTACAGAAAATGTGATAAGGTACCATGTTAACATGTCATTGGGGCCAACTGGATATATGTTGAATGATGACTTGCACTAAATAGGATTTTATAGAGTAAAACAATATGGATCTATTCTAGTTGTCATTCTGGTAGAACAATCAATGAAACGATGTGACTTTTCTTGCTTATGTTTGTATACTTACAGCTGGATGAGCCAGAAATGTTAACAGACGAGCGCCTCTCTCTGTTTGACTCAAACGAAGATGGCTTTGAGAACTACGAAGAACTACCCCAGCACAAGATTACCAACTTCTGGTGAGTGGTCCCTTCATGCTGTCCCTTCGGAATTGTATACAGTATACAGCCTTTTAGTGCATGTTTTTTGCTGTCACCTTGGTAAAAGTGAACTGTTCTTTGTTGCAGTGTTTATGACAAGCGTGGCCACCTGTGTCCATTTGACTCTGGGCTCATTGAGAAGAACGTTGAGTTGTACTTCAGCTGTGCCGTCAAGCCCATCTATGATGACAACCCCTGCATGGATGGTATGGCCCTGACCTTTTTCACACTAACTGTTTATATACTTGTTTTCCTCCAACCATTCTAAATGAACTATCTTTACTAAGCCATTTTATGTGAGGTATACTTGAATGGAGTACCTCTGGCTAACTACTGTACTGCTATTCTTCTAGGTGGGGTTCCTGCCAAAAAGCTTGGTCCCATCAACGCCTGGTGGATCACTGGTTTTGACGGAGGAGAGAAGGCCTTAATTGGATTCACTACAGGTAATCTCACCAAGAGTTTCCTTTATGTTTAAGTGGATTGAATGTTAAAACATTAGCCTAATGCCTATATTCATGGTGTGTGTGTGTATATAGTGACTCTGACCTCTAACCCATGACGTCTTCTCTATCTCCAGCCTTTGCTGACTACATCCTGATGGATCCCAGGGAGGAGTACGCCTCCATCTTCGCCGTGATGCAGGAGAAGATCTACATGAGCAAGATGGTGGTGGAGTTCCTGCAGAAGAACCCTGACGTCAGCTATGAGGACCTCCTCAACAAGATCGAGGTGAAATACTAATAATGTTTGTTGTAGACACTGACCAGGGTTGTGTTCATTAGTGCAAAATTTTTCAATTATGCAACTGAAGTTTATTGGATAAATGCAGGTAGTTTTTTGTGTTGTCTAATGAACATGGCCCAAATCTTCACACATGGCAACATCAGCTTTAGCACTGACTTGACTTGCCAGCTCTCCTCTTTGCCCCTAAGACCACAGTGCCTCCTGCTGGGCTGAACTTCAACCGCTTCACAGAGGACACGCTGCTGCGCCACGCCCAGTTCGTGGTGGAGCAGGTGGAGAGCTACGACGAGGCTGGGGACTCTGACGAGCAGCCCATCATCGTCACCCCCTGCATGAGGGACCTGATCAAGCTGGCTGGGGTCACCCTGGGAAAGAGGTAATGATAGGACCTGGTATTGTCTGATGTTGCAACAGACTTGCCATTATAAGCACAACCCCCCCCCCCCCCCCCTCCCCGTCCTTCCCCTGTAGTGCTGTCTGCTTTTCACTAGGCTGTGGCTGGAAGAGAATCCTAACTCTTAGGATTGAAGATGCAATTCAGTCTAATTTGGCTGTGGTTCATTTTATGTTGAAACCGTAAAGCTAAAGGTCCAGCCACCAGAGCTGTGTATGTTCACATGCTGATTTGTGTTGTGGGACAATAAGGGGGTCATGTTTGTCTCCCTGCTGTCTGTTCCCTCTGATCCCTGGTGTTTAACACTCCTCTTGACATTCCCTAATGCAGCATGCTGTTGTACTGGTAGGTATTCTACAGCCCTTCGGTCTGAATATATCCTTGGCTTGTTTGGTGTGCATTGCAACATGTTGTCATAGAGCAATTTGGTGAACTGTATAGCTCATCCCAATTTGTGCTGTTTGTCAATAGAAAAATCTGCTGCATGCGTACTAAAAGCATGGCTGCTTTGGCTGTCGAGAGCTTGAACACAGCATTACTACATTTGTACTAATATTTATTATAATAATTGATTGCATTGGCACAACACCCAACCACCTGCTTCTTTCTCTTCATAGGAGAGCTGCTAGAAGACAGGCCATCCGCCATCCCACCAAGATTGAGAAGGACAGCAAAGGAGGGCCCACTAGAGCGACTACCACCAAGCTGGTCTACAAGATCTTTGATACTTTCTTCTCTGACCAGATTGATCAGAATGAGAAGGATGGCGGAATCAAACGCCAGCGCTGTGGTGTCTGTGAGGTAACTTACTAAGTGCCAATCTGAATGAGGTTGAGCCAAGGCTTGGAGGTGCCTTATTTAATTGCACTTTGAATAAGTGCAAACCTTCTGCCAAGCGAACTAGCTAAACCCTTATGCAACTAATTGGAACAGTCTTCTGTTCATAATTGAAGCATGTAGCACTCGAGAATACATTTTTTATTTAACTTCTTTGGGCTAGGGGGCAGTATTTTGACGTCCGGATGAAAAACGTGCCTAAAGTAAACTGCCTGCTACTCAGGCCCAGAAGCTAAGATATGCATATAATTGGTAGATTTGGATAGAAAACACTAAAGTTTCTTAAACTGTTAAAATTGTCTGTGTATAACAGAACTTATTTGGCAGGTGAAACGCAGAAGACAAACCATCCAGAATTTTTTTGTTGTTGAGGTGACAGTGTTTTCAATGGGTTTTCTATGTGTATCTAGATTTAAGGCACTTACTTGCAGTTCCTATCGCTTCCACTGGATGTCACCAGTCTTTAGAAATTGGTTTGTTTTTCTTTAAAGAAATGAAGTAGTACGGCAGTTCAGAACGAGGGTCCAGCCGGGTGCTTTAATGTTTTGATGTGCGCTCCAGGTCACGCGCTTCACGTTGTTTTTATCCGGTATTGAACACCGTTTATCCCGTCTTAAATTTTATCAATTATTTACGTTAAATACCTAAAGTTGTATTAGGAAAGTTGTTTCAAATGTTTGGACAGCGTTTACAGGTAACTTTTGAGATATTTTATAGTCATGCTGGGTGATTTGGAACCAGTGTTTTTTCTGAATCAAACGTGCCAAATAAATGGACATTTTGGAGATATAACGACGGAATTAATCGAACAGAAGGACCATTTGTGATGTTTATGGGACATATTGGAGTGCCAACAGAAGTTCTTCAAAGGTAAGGCATGAATTAAATCGTTATTTCTGACTTTTGTGTTGCGCCTGGCGGGTTGAAATCTGATTTTCATGTGTTGGTATGCTGGGCGCTGCCCTAAAATAATCGCGTGGTTTGCTTTTGCCGTAAAGCCTTTTTGAAATCTGACACGGTGGCTAGATTAACGAGAAGTTAGTTTAATTTGGTGTGTTGCACTTGTGAATGTATGAAAGTTAAATATAAAAAAATAAAGAATTTGGCGCTCTGCTATTTCACCGGATGCTGTCAAATCTATCCTGTTAACGTGATTTGAGCCCAAAGAAGTTAACTAGGCAAGTCAATTAAGAACAACATTCTTACTTACAATGACGGCCTACCAAAAGACCTCCTGCGGAGACGGGGCCTGGGATAAAAAATATAGGACAAAACGCACATCACGACAAGAGACAACACTACATAAAGAGACTTAAGACAACGCAGCAACACATGGTACAAACATTATTGGGAACGGGTGTTTGTATGTGGAGGACGAGGGCTGCAGTAGATATCTCAGATAGGGGGGAGTGAGGCATAAGGTTTTATAAATAAGCATTCTTGTGACTGGTATACAGAGATGACCAGTATAGAGTGCAGTGATGTGTCCTATAAGGAGCATTGGTGGCAAATCTGATGGTAGAATGGTAAAGAACATCTAGCTGCTCAAAAGCACCCTTACCTGCCGCTCTATAAATTACATCTCCGTATTCTAGCATGGGTAGGATGGTCGTCTGGGTTAGTTTGGCAGCTGGGGTGAAAGAGGTGGCGACTATGATAGAGGAAACAAAGTCTAGATGTAACTTTAGGCTGCAGCTTTGGAATGAAATGCCTTAGTTTAAAACACTCATGTTCTCATTCTTCTGTCTCCAGGTTTGCCTAGTTCCAGACTGTGGCAAGTGTTCAGCCTGCAAGGACATGATCAAGTTCGGGGGTAGTGGTCGCAGCAAGCAGGCTTGCCAGAAGAGGAGGTAAGTTAGCTGATCTTTAGTGCCTCTCTCCCCCTTAGCTGCCTAGATAAATGGTTCCTGCCATGGCTGTAACTGAACACTCATACCATTTTGTTCCATAACATTTCCTTCCCATGAGCTCATTCTGGAAAAACGCTAAACAGTTCTGAGACTCTGTTAAAATTAACTCCAGACTCTCTTAAATTAAAAAAACTGCCACTAAGTGTGAACTGGGGATGGGGCTATGCTAGCCAGCTGATTAACATCTTCAGAGCCCTTTATTTCAAATTGGGTGCTTATGTTGTAGGTATGGTGGCTTGAACTCATTGGCTAATGTGATCTGCTCCCTTATCAATGTAATTTCCCCACCAGATGCCCCAACCTGGCAGTAAAGGAGGCTGAGGATGATGAGAACATAGAGGAGGAAGAGTTGTTGCCTGTAAAGGCCCCTTCAAAGAAGGTGTCCAAGGCCAAGACTAAGAAGCAGAGCAATGGCAAGCTGACTTGGGTTGGAGACTCTATCAAAGTATGTACGTGTTAGTGTTGTAGGAAGTTCTTAACCTCAAACTGATTTAAAATAGCCCTTAGTACACCAGACTTGTAATATCAAAAATGTATGTAATTTCACTGACTTGCTGCAATGCAAACAGCTCTTGGGATAATGGTTCTCTCTTCTCCCTCCTGTGTTCAGACTGAGGGGAAGAAGCAGTACTACATGAAGGTGTGTATAGACAATGAGGTGCTGGAGGTGGGAGACTGTGTTTCTGTCAGCTCTGATGACCCATCAATCCTGCTCTACCTGGCCAGGTAGGTCCTATAACAGTTTAAGAATCTTGACTTAGCTTTTTCTATTGGTTTCTGTCTGGGTCAGGGGTTGACCGTCTTGTCTTGGGTCTCCAGGATCACATCCCTGTGGGAGGATAACAATGGGAAGTGGTTCCATGCCCACTGGTTCTGCCGCGGTACAGATACTGTACTGGGGGAGTCCTCTGACCCTCTCGAGCTGTTCCTGGTTGAGGACTGTGAAGACATGCAGCTGAGCTACGTAGAGGGCAAGGTCAACGTCATGTACAAGGCCCCTTCAGACAACTGGTTCATGGAGGTAAGAATTCATTGGCTTTATCGCTCTTTAAGCGGAGTCGCTAGCCTGGTCCCAGATCTGTGCGCGCTGTCTTTCCAACTCCTACAGTCATTGTCATGCTAATTGTCTATACAGCTACTACTCAATGCACCTCATCACTGATGTATTTTGTACCACTGTGTTTTCAGGGTGGCATGGTAGAGGACATCAAGGTGATTGACGATGACAATGGGAAGAATTTCTTCTACCAGCTGTGGTATGAAGGAGACTGTGCCCGCTTTGAGACCCCGCCCACCTTCACACCCCAAGAGGACTGCAAGTACAAGTGAGTCATAATTGACATTTGACAGCCCTATCAGTGCTATAAGTACTTACATTTGGAGCTTTGAAAATCTAGTACTGGAATACCTTGTAAAGCTGACATTTCCTCAGTGTGGTTCTTGAAGTCATCTTGAAATTTGTTGTAGCCAAGGTTTTTTAATCTCTTCTGCTCCAATGATTTCATTTCTGATCAGTTTGTGATGTAGACTTTCATTTCTTTCCTATAGTTTCAATTGACTGGTGTTGCGGTAAAACCATGTACGGTTAATATGACGTCAAATGTTGTCTTGAACTTGGCTTGCCATACAAAGGGACATTTTGGGTGTTTTTTTTGTTTTGTTTGAGAAACATGATACAATACCCTACATCTCAAATGGCAAAATGTTGAATTCCAATGCATAGTGCCTTTGGAAAGGCTTGTCAAGTGGTAATGCTGTTTTTCTTCTATACTGAAATTCAATGCAAATTGAGGTCTTCAAATTACAATTCAGTGCTTGAAAGTCATTGAATTTTACTTAGCAATGTCTATGAACCTTAAGTGTTTGACATTTTGATAGGAGGATTAATAAATTGGTCTTGGGTTACCGTGTCCCCTGTATTTCAGCTTCTGTGCCAGCTGTAGTAGGGCTGAGGAGAGGGAAGAGCAGGAGACTCCTCGGGTGTTTGAACCCATTAAGGACGAGGACCACGACTCCAAGGCCTTATATGCTCTGGCCTGCCTGAAGGGAGAGCAGTTCAGGGTGGGAGACAGTTGCTACCTGCCCCCCGACGCATACAACTTCAGGTGAGTGGAACATCCAGGAATACTGATGCTTATACATGGCATTGTTGAATACTTGTTTCTGATTGGTAAGCTAGGTTTGGTTTGCTAAACTAGCAAGTCTGTTTTGGTCACCACTACATTAGTTGCCTTGATCTCATAAACTTGCTATCTACTTCAATGGATGTTGAAAACATTTCTAGTGGCAAATGTGTTCAATTATAGCCTTGGTATAAAAGGCATAATCAACTCTGGACTCTTTGCATTCTCTGGAAAATAATGCAACTCCATGGCATTTTAGTTTGGCTCCGCTAGCACATCGTGGAACACATTCCACATTCATGATTTTCATAGGATGCAAAGCCCCTCGTTGATTCTCTTGCATCAGTGGTATTCAAAGTCGGTGTCGTGGGGTAATTGCGGTGGGGTCGCGGCAACACAAATTAAGAGTACAGGTTATTGTATGGGACAGTAGACAAATGTTTTTGGGAAAGATCTGTTAAGGGATAAATCTAATGAATTGAAGCTCATTTGATGTGAATCTAATTGTATTGATTTGGAGGGGTGGGTCCCAAGAGATTCTGGTGCAAAAATGGGGTCCCTGCTGACAGTTTCAATACCACTGCCTTACATAGGCATGGTCTCCATTGGGGACAACTAGGCAAATCCTAGTGTTAGCAAATTCAACATCAGCTTTTTAAAATATTTTTTTATCTCCCCTTACATTAACATTATTTTCTTGTGTGCTCAGTCTGAAGGCAGCCAGTCCAGTGAAGCGTCCTCATAGGAAGGAGGACGTGGATGAGGAGTTGTACCCAGAGTACTACAGGAAGCATTCAGACTACATCAAGGGCTCCAACCTGGATGCCCCTGAGCCCTTTAGAGTGGGACGTATCAAGGAGATCTTCTGCCACAGACGCAGCAACGGGAAGGCTGACATGTCTGAAGTCAAACTGCGCTTGTACAAGTTCTACAGGTGAGCACTCAAGTCAAATGCCATGGTAGAACTGCAAAGAAGGACCCCTTGGATCCATGCCAAATTTAGTAACTTTTGTACAATGAGATTTTCAGCCTAAAATGCATCTCTTCACTGTAAGGGAGGTGAACTGGTGCCAATATGTGCATGTCTGTACTCTTAATGTTCACTCTCTGTCAGGCCTGAGAACACTCACAAGGGGGCGAAGGCAGGTTACCACAAAGACATCAACCAGCTGTACTGGAGTGACGAGGAAGTGACAGTCAACATGTCAGAGGTGCTGGGCCGGTGTCGTGTGGAGTATGGAGAGGACCTGAATGAGACCGTTCAGGACTTCTTCTCAGGTGGACCTGACCGATTCTACTTCCTTGAGGTAAGGCTGGACTAGATGAGAAGCAATTGAGCAACTTTAATTTCCCATATTAATCTTGCATGCTAAGTAGCTGAGATGCTCATTTGAGGAAGTTTGCTCAAGATGATAATAACGGTCTCCTAACCCAAAGGCTTATAATGCCAAGTCCAAGAGCTTTGAGGATCCACCCAACCATGCCCGCTCTGCTGTGAACAAGGGCAAGGGGAAAGGGAAGGGCAAAGGTAACTACTCTCCGCTGTAGTACTTATTGGCAGTCACATAGTTCTCCTTTTGAAATGTCCTCATGCCTATTTGAGGTTTAGGCTTGTCATGAGGCTTCTCTGAATACTGTTGTAACTGTGGCTCCAAACCACCTGCCCTCCAGGGAAAGGCAAAGGGAAGTCGTCTTCTGCTCAGGAGCCTCCAGACCAGGAGCCTCAGGACCCCAAGGTGCCCAAGCTGCGTACCCTGGACGTGTTCTCTGGCTGCGGTGGGCTCTCTGAAGGCTTCCACCAAGCTGGTTAGTAGTTTCTTCACTTCAATAGCTTGGGAAATGTCTAAGTTGTGGGTGACCACGAGGGAACTTTTTTGAATATACAGGTAGAATTTCTTACAAGAGTAAAGTTAAGTGTTTGTCAGGCCACATGGTGAATGCAATTTGTTGTTGCTCCTACCTGTCAGGTATCGCTGAGACTCTGTGGGCCATCGAGATGTGGGACCCAGCAGCTCAGGCCTTCAGACTGAACAACCCGGGCACCACAGTGTTTACAGAGGACTGCAATGTGCTGCTAAAGCTGGTGATGTCTGGAGAGAAGACAAATTCCCTGGGCCAGCGGCTGCCCCAGAAGGGAGACGTGGAGATGCTGTGTGGAGGCCCTCCCTGTCAAGGCTTCAGCGGCATGAACCGCTTCAACTCCAGAACCTACTCCAAGTTCAAAAACTCTCTGGTGGTGTCTTATCTCAGGTAGGGTTAAACAGATTTTCCCATTTCCATATATTGCTCTGTGCAAGTACAGAAGCTCCAGTCTAAGTGGTTGCTGTGTAGTTATATACTTTCCCCTAACGTGTATTCTCTTATAGTTACTGCGACTACTACAGACCCAAGTTCTTCCTGCTTGAGAACGTGAGGAACTTTGTCTCCTTCAAAAGCTCCATGGTCCTGAAACTGACTCTGCGCTGTCTTGTCCGCATGGGCTATCAGTGCACATTCGGAGTACTTCAGGTGAGTTAACTTAAGCTGGTATGTTTCTTTCTGATTGACCAATCCAATAGTCGGCAATGTTAGTTTTAGTTATGGTGCTACATGTTGTGAAAGTCATTCATGGGATATGCTTAAGCCTGACCTCTGCTGTCCACTCCTCCCAGGCTGGGCAGTACGGCGTGGCTCAGACGCGGCGTAGGGCCATCATCCTGGCGGCCGCGCCTGGGGAGAAGCTTCCTCGCTACCCAGAGCCCCTGCATGTGTTCGCTCCCCGGGCATGTTCTCTCAACGTGGTGGTGGACGACAAGAAATATTTCAGCAACGTCACACGGTAACCAGCCACCAGTCAATGTAAAAGCGTGTGGTTGTATAGCTTGTGATGTGACTGAGGGTTGTCTAGTTTCTGATTGTTCCTTCTGGTTTCAGAGGTAATGGCGGCGTGTACAGGACCATCACAGTCAGGGACACCATGTCTGACCTGCCAGAGATCCGCAACGGAGCGTCTGCTCTGGAGATCTCCTACAACGGAGAGCCCCAGTCCTGGTTCCAGAGGCAGATCAGAGGCACACAGTACCAGCCCATCCTCAAAGACCACATCTGCAAGGTACAGCTGCTGCCTCATAGTTGCAATCACCTGGTGGCTCAGCAGTAACTTGTTAGAACAGCCAAAGGTGTGGCTCGGTCTTTGGAGTCTCTTGGATAATTTAGTCAGCTATTAGACTTCAGTGCAGCTTAGTGAAAAACTGTTTTGGTTTTTCCAGAAGCAGAGAGCACCACACTTGGAGAACAGATTTGTCGTACCTCTAATGCTTGCGACGTTGGTTAAGTTTGTGGCGATTGTACATGGGTGTATCAAAACGGGAATGGATCATCTCTGAAGTAGAACTAGGGAGTAAAAATCATTGCTTCTCAATGGAATTATGCAATGCCCCATAGATGCAATGAGAACTGTCAAGGATGGGTGGATGATGGCTTTCCCTGAAACAAACTAAGTCCCTCTTTGGTTCCCAGGACTTGAGTGCCCTTGTAGCGGCCCGTATGAGGCACATCCCCCTGGCGCCTGGCTCTGACTGGAGGGACCTGCCCAACATGGAGGTCCGGCTGAGAGACGGGACCTCATCCAAGAAGCTCCGCTACACCCACCCAGACAAGAAGAATGGCCGCAGCAGCTCTGGAGCACTGAGGGGCGTTTGTACTTGTTCAGGAGGTACTCACTTTTATGGATATTTAGGCCATACAAATGTTATGAAATGCTTAATGGGTTTCTTTTTAAATACAATAGCAACCTTCAACCCCTAGCAACCTAATCAGTGGGTGCTTGGAGTGTTCATGACTATGACAAATAGTCTTTAACCTGTTCATTTTTATAGCACTTTTTCAGGTCAGATGGCTAATATCATTTGGATAGCAAATCCAAGGGGTTGTTGTAATGCTGTCTGTAGACATGTTCTGATTGCCATCCTGTCCTCTAGGGGTGCCCTGTGACCCTGCTGACAGGCAGTTCAACACACTGATCCCCTGGTGTTTGCCCCACACGGGGAACCGCCACAACCATTGGGCCGGCCTCTACGGCAGGCTGGAGTGGGACGGCTTCTTCAGCACCACCGTTACCAACCCTGAGCCCATGGGCAAGCAGGTAAAATCTAATACTGTACCAGTTCTAGCGGAATTAATGAATGGCTAGGACCATTTCACCTCAGGACACAGCCATGTAATAACATGTACAGTGGTTGTAAATACTAGTCTACAGAAGTGTATTGGGGTCCCTTTCCTGCAGAGCTGTAATGTTGGATGCTTTGGGTACTAAATGTCCTGTCATGTTTCAGGGTCGTGTCCTGCATCCAGAGCAGCACCGAGTGGTCAGTGTGAGGGAGTGTGCGCGCTCTCAGGGCTTCCCTGATACCTACCGCTTCTTCGGAAATGTTCTGGACAAACACAGACAGGTACTGGACTTGGTCTCTGTTCTCCATCAGGAATTCAACCCCCTCCCAGAAAATGCCTTTGAGTGACAGTTTCCCCCCCCCCCCCCCAGGTTGGCAACGCTGTTCCTCCACCACTCTCCAGAGCCATTGGACTAGAGATCAAGAAGTGTGTCCTAGAGCGGATCAAGGAGAATGACGATACAAAAGAGAATGAGAAAGGTAAGGCCTGCTCAAAGTGCATCCTGTTGGAAGGTGCATTCTGTAGTAGTTATCGCTGCTCATTTGGGCATTTTGATAAATTACTGAGTGGTTTTAATGTGGATGGGAAGCATGTCATCAGTATCCATATTATGAATGTCATTTTCCTCCCTCAGAGAACGGGAAGCAGGAAGAGAACCTCAAGCAGGAGAAGATGGTGTCGGACTAGTGCCCGGCCCTATTCCAATCCCCTTTCCACTGAGAATCATTAAATTCCCCGGAAATCCTGAAGCCCACCAAGCCACAGGAGATGCTCATTTTTTAAATGAGCTGGCCAGTCTGCAGTACCATTCCATGTTTATGATTTTCTAAATGTGATTTTAACTATTTGCAAATATCTGCTTGGAACGTGACTCGTATGTAGTTTTTATATGTTGTATTAAATGGCAGTTCCTTCTCCTTGTAACATTTTAATGGAATCTTCTTGGCCTTCAGTACATCAGATTTTTAAAACGGCAGCAAAAATCAGTAACGCTTGGTTGAATACCAAGATTTAACATTCTAGTCAATGATGTACGCCCCAACGCTCATATTTACAATGTTATGAAGGCAGCAATTACCTCTAGCCTGATCTGCCATGACCCTCAGCTCCCACCCCCCAAATTGAAGTCATGAGTAATTCACCTACAAACAAGTGATACGTAGTCAGGGAATGAAGTCTTTATTCAGAGCCACATTTCACTACATGAATGAAATCTGGCATTCCTCCTGAGATATCGCCATCTCAGTTGTTTGATGGTCTGGGAGGGGAGAAAAGATGGTTGAATAAAATCAGTAAATGGTCTAGATTCTAAACAGCCACTGATTAGGCTTTCAATGCATATGGAATCTATTATACACTGCTCAAAAGGGAACACAAACACAATGTAACTCCAAGTCAATCATACTTCTGTGAAATCAAACTGTCCACTTAGGAAGCAACACTGACAGATTTCACATGCTGTTGTAGACAACAGGTGTAAATTATAGGCAAATAGCAAGACACCCCCAATAAAGGAGTGGTTCTGCAGGTGGAGACCACAGACCACTTCTCAGTTCCTATGCTTCCTGGCTGATGTTTTGGTCACTTTTGAAAGCTGGCGGTGCTTTCACTCTAGCATGAGACGGAGTTTACAACCCACACAAGTGGCTCAGGTAGTGCAGCTCATCCAGGATGGCACATCAATGCGAGCTGTGGCAATAAGGTTTGCTGTGTCTGTCAGCGTAGTGTCCAGAGCATGGAGGCGCTACCAGGAGACGTGGAGGAGGACGTAGGAGGGCAACAACCCAGCAGCAGGACCGCTACCTCCGTGCAAGGAGGAGCACTGCCAAAGCCCTGCAAAATGACCTCCAGCAGGCCACAAATGTGCATGTGTCTGCTCAAACGGTCAGAAACAGACTCCATGAGGGTGGTACGAGGGCCCGACGTCCACAGGTGGGGGTTGTGCTTACAGCCCAACACCGTGCATGACGTTTGGCATTTGCCAGACAACACCAAGATTGGCAAATTCGCCACTGGCGCCCTGTGCTCTTCACAGATGAAAGCAGGTTCACACTGAGCACGTGACAGACGTGACAGAGTCTGGAAACGCCGTGGAGAACGTTCTGCTGCCTGCAACATCCTCCAGCATGACCGGTTTGGCGGTGGGTCAGTCATGGTGTGGGGTGGCATTTCTTTGGGGGGCCCTCACAGCCCTCCATGTGCTCACCAGAGGTAGCCTGACTGCCATTAGGTACCGAGATGAGATCCTCAGACCCCTTGTGAGACCATATGCTGGTGCGGTTGGCCCTGGGTTCCTCCTAATGCAAGACAATACTAGACCTCATGTGGCTGGAGTGTGTCAGCAGTTCCTACAAGAGGAAGGCATTGATGCTATGGACTGGCCTGCCCGTTCCCCAGACCTGAATCCAATTGAGCACATCTGGGACATCATGTCTCGCTCCATCCACCAACGCCACGTTGCACCACAGACTGTCCAGGAGTTGGCGGATGCCACCTCATCAGGAGCATGCCCAGGCGTTGTAGGGAGGTCATACAGGCACGTGGAGGCCACACACACTACTGGGCCTCATTTTGACTTGTTTTAAGGACATTACATCAAAGTTGGATCAGCCTGTAGTGTGGTTTTCCACTTTAATTTTGAGTGTGATTCCAAATCCAGACCTCCATGGGTTGATACATTGGATTTCCATTGATTATTTTTGTGTGATTTTGTTGTCAGCACATTCAACTATGTAAAGAAAAAAGTATTTAATAAGATTATTTCTTTCATTCAGATCTAGGATGTGTTGTTTAAGTGTTCCCTTTATTTTTTTGAGCAGTGTAGTTCCTGATGAGTGCTCCATCTGACATGAATCGCTCATCACAAGTCAAATACTCACTTGGCCCATTCCACATTGAGGATAAGATGATCGTATCCAAATCCTGACACTCCTGCGATGGCTCTGGCTGCATCCTCCCTGCGGTGGAAACTGATGAAGGCAAAGCCCTGAAGGACAACCAAAGAGGCCATTAGAAGACAAACAATTTCAGAATAAACAAACCAACCAGTTGAACTTCTGAAAGACCTGTAAATGCTCCAGCAATTTAATTACTCATTTTTTACCCTGCACAAGCAAGTTAATGGTTATGTATACACTACTTCTAAACTAGTAACCATTTGAACTTCTGCTGCTCTCACCTTGGATTGGCCTGTGTTTTTGTCCTTGGCCAGGTAGATCCTAGAAATTGAGCCGAATGGCCTGAAGAGCTCCTGCAGATCCGTCTCACGGGTGTCCTCAGACAGGTTGGTCACACGGATGGTGGCGTTGTCATCAGCTGTGGAAGGATAGACACAGTTTAGCTCTGGGTTTGTGTTATCCCACCCCCAGCCATTTAGGCATCTTACCAAAATGACTGGCTTTGTTGGAATTCCCCAAATGAAATCAAGAGGAGAAATGTTTTAAATCTCTCTGCTTAAACTCTGATTGGACTGTTCCATGCTGAACCAGGACCATGAGTGTTGTCCAGACACTTCTCAAACGAGACTACGGTGTTACGGTCTGATGACTTCATAGACTAGTATGCTCCTTGTTCTAGAAAACAGAGTGGAAGAGTTGAATCATACGTACATGCACCACGGCGATTGGGTTGCATGGACTCTCCTCTACGTGTGCTGCCGTCCCTCAGGCTGGGGGGCACATACTTTCCTGTTTTGCTCCCTGCAGCTGGTGCGGCAGGCTCAGGCTCGTCTGAAACAAAGTTTAAAAAAATATCCATCAGTGGTGTCAATTTAACAAAATCATAACCACAATCATGACTGTACATTTACAGCACAATATAACTTCTAAGCTATGGGCAATTATGACAATACCTCCTGCAGTCTTCGTCGGGTCTCCAGTGGACAGGCCCAGCTGCTCGGCCAGCTCCTTCTGCATGGGGCCCAGAGTGTCCTTGTAGGGGCAGCGGGTGGTCCAATGGTCTCCTTTACAGATTCGACAGGACACTATCTTCTGTCCCTTCAGCTTGTTCATGGGGTCCTCTTCCACATCTTGGGCATTCAGGTCCTGAGAGAAGGATTCAGGTAATTACATATCATCACTGATTTATACCAGAACTAAAAGGTGACAATGAACTAGGATCATATAAAAACAAATTAACTGGTGGATTGTTTCGACTGAAGAGGAGATCTCTGATGGCTCAAAGAGAACAATACTAGATCAGCTTCTCTCAGTGGCTCCTCACCTCTTTGCTAGAGATGAACACCATAAAGACATCATCACTGACTGTGGTATCAGCAACATTGGGACCTGGTGGGTCATACTCTGAGTTGCCAAACTTCTTCCAGTTCTGATTGGCAGGGAGAGAAAAGCAATGTTAAGTCAAATCAAAATACCTTACATTTTTTAACCCCTTACACTCGTGGGAATTGGCCTATATGGATAGGGCTAAATGAAGATGTGAATACGGATATGCATGAGCATGGCAGCAACAAAGATCATCCCCATAATCTCCAAAGTGTTATCAGACTAAAGGTGACAACATGTTCACCTGACACACGACTGAATCCAAACATTACACTGTTGATTTTATGTGCATTTTAAATGTACTGTTCTTTTTGACGCATTTGTTGATAACGAAATCTGAAAATATTCTGGATAGATTCAGTAACAAAGAATGTGTGTGGATAATTTGGGGTAGGTGCAACAAAGAACAAAAAAAATGCAGAGGGTTTGAGTGAGGTCTAACTGGTGTTTTCAAGTGGCCACACCTCCAAAGTGTGAACAGTTCCTAAGCAATTTTAATGCACTTTTATGACTCAAAGAAGATTCTTCAACTATAAGGTGCTTTTTTGAGCTCTCCTAGCTGTGCCGTTGAGGAACTAGAGGAAGCACACTTGTAGTTACTTTGTTTGGAACACCGCCCTGCATCCCTGCCTTTACCCAATTACTGTTGGTGTTTATGCAATACAAAAACGGTCCATTATAAATCACAATCTGGGTCAGGTGGGCATCATTTGAAAGCTTGTTCTATTGCCAACATGACTAGCTAAATTATAAAATATGATCTTAATGTTAAGCTTTCACAAGGCAATTCAGAGAAGCCAATCGTAATTTGTGTCTTGAGTGCATTCAGATGCGTATTCAGCGACAAATCATCACAATACCCAACAAACAAACTCAGGTAAAGCTGTTAAGAAGCCTTTTTGACCTAGACTTGGCGCTCCGGTACCACTTGCCGTGCGGTAGCAGAGAGAACAGTCTATGATATGGGTGGTTGGAGTCCTTGGCAATTTTATGGGCGTATCAGAGGAAGGCCCTAAAATTGTCAAAGACTCCAGCCACCCTAGTCATAGACTGTTCTCTCTGCTACCGCACGGCAAGCGGTACCGGAGCGCCAAGTCTAGATCAAAAATGCTTCTACCCCCAAAGCCATAAGACTCTTGAACAGTTAATCAAATGGCTACCTGGACTATTTGCATTATCCCTACCCCACCCCCCATTTTTACACTGCTGCTACTCTGTTTATTATCCATGCATAGTCACTTTACCTACATGTACATATTACCTCTACTAACCGGTGCCCCTGTACATGAACTCTGTACCAGAACCCCCTGTATATAGCATCGCTACTGTTATTTTATTGTTGCTCCTTAATTATTTGTTATATTTCTTTTTTTCTTAAAACTGCATTGTTGGTTAAGGGCTTGTAAGTAAGCATTTCATTGTAAGGTCTACAGCTGTTGTATTTGGCGCATGTGATAAATAAAATTAGATTCCTGTTCAGTATGAGGGGGTATAACACCATGTCATCTTGTAACTGTATATCATGCATAGTGATCATAGATGTTGACAGTGTATATGACATGAGTCTTAGGATATGGAAATGTGAAGTGCCCATTTGGAGTAACGCGTGTTCGGCTTGCTTGTATGACATCAGTGGTATTTACTATAATCCGTAAAGTCTCAGCTTTCACAAAACACATAGAGCCTCGTAATTTACGGCATTTCCCTCACTCAGACAAAACAATTCTAAAGTTACCCAATTAGCGGGATGGATGGCAGCAACTTCTTGTCACACGCAGTGCTCAAGTTCAGAACAGCGGTCAGTCAAAACCCATACAAAGGTGTGAGGAGACCTGAGCTCTGACGTCATGCATAGCATGTAATTATACAGCCATTGCCTCCAAATCTGCCATTTCCCATCCATATACAGGTACGAGTGTAAAGGGTTAACGTACAATCCTATCAAACTCAATACTGAGGTGTTGCGCAACAAAGGTTAAGATTGTGCTAAATTCCCAAAGAAAACACTGACCTTTCTCCTGGCAACAGCTTTGGAGGCCTTCCTAGTCTCAATCTTGAAGGTGCGAATAATCTATAACACAAATGACAAATGTTCATTTATTGGTTAGTTACATCTGAATCAGACATCAGAGGCTGTAGACTTTGTGGGAAGGAATCAAGAAATCCACTCTCCTATTTGGATGAGCATTAAAACAAAAAGTACCTTGAGCTTCTTTCCATCCTCATCGATCTTGTATTCCGTGATGGTTTTGATATTTCCTTTGACGGTTTCTTTTGGAGGGGGTAGGGTACCTGATGGTGGGGATGACAACACACAAATGAGGTCCTGATAGTTAACAATAATATCGATACTGTCTGTTAGTTGGTGATAGGCAGCTAACAATCCACTAAGGCAAGCACACTACAGCATGACGAGTAGACTTTGTTTTCCTGACAGACTAACGTTAGTTAGCTACCAAGGTTACTTACCACCTAGCCAACTAGCCTTCTCCCTTACAAATCACAAAAATGGTCTTACTGACTACAAAGTGTGACAGAGAAACTAACGACTATAACGAAGAAAAAAATACACGTGGAAATCGCCTGGTTTAGCTAGCAAGTTAATGTCAATGCTAGCAAGCTAATGTTAGCCAGCTTCTTACCTTCGTCTCCCTCCTCTTCAACCTGATCGGCCCAACTGGGCTTGGAACTAGAAAGAAGGATTAACACACAGTATTTGAGAATTCAAACACATGATATATACGATAATCATCATATTTGTATTGAAGAACTCACTCGTCGTATTCAATCGACGGCATTCTGTCTGTGCGCGCAGCGGCCAGAGAACAAGGAGAGATACACGAACGACACAAACTGAAAAGCTTACCAAATAGGATAGCTAGAGCGCCACCAACGGGTACGGAGGCTACTTAATGCAACTTAAACGATAAGGCACAAAATCTTATTCGATGAGGTTTAACGGCGGTTGGTAACCAATTAATGTTGAATTACCGCCACCTAACGTTACTAGACTGGAGTATAACTACCTTATACTTTGCTTGAATTTGTTTTTAATCAACAAATACCCTACCATCTAAACCTATACTTCACAAAAAATTATATAATAATAATAAACAATATAAAAATTAACCACCACCCTGCTCCACTTTTTAAATATATTTAGTCCTACCTCTGGCCAACAGCCTGAAAGGATGAGACACCACCACTTAACACACTTTAACTCTTCTGACGTCAAGTCTTGCACAACAAAAAAACCTCTCTGCAGCTGCCACCACAACCTCAATTTTCTGTGATTTACATTACATCCCTGCAGTTCAGTTGATAACCATTGCTATAATTGCTAAAAATCAAATCTTACTGAAACATATATCACTTGTTGGCCTATATCTCTGTAGTGGTACAGATCTACTACTCACACCACTCCTCTCAGGATCCCTCCCTCTTGACCCATCTTCCTCTAATTCCTTCCCTAACTCAGCATATAACAACTACTCTAACCCTGGAAACCTCAACCTGCCTCTCTTGCACCGGACATTTCTGAACCCCCGCCTCATGGGCACCCCTACAATTAACACATACCACTAATTTCCCCAATGCTACAAATTCCTTTGTCTAACGCCCCATTCTGCCCACATCTTACACCAAGGAATCTCCCTCCTACACACTCCTACACATGCCCGTAAACAGGGATTATCAACTAAATTCAGCCGCGGGCCAGTTTTTTCTTTAGAGCTAGGTCGGGGGGCCAGAACATAATTACAAATAATTTGTAGATTGCAAATTGACCGTAAAATAGAGGTGGTATATAGAAGAGAGCCCTATTTGGTAAAAGACCAAGTCCATATTATGGCAAGAACAGCTCAAATAAGAAAAAATAAATAACAGTCCGTCATTACTTTAATACATGAAGGTCAGTCAATCCGGAAACTGTCACGAACTTTTAAACTTTCTTCAACTGCAGTCGCAAAAACCATCAAGCGCTATGATGAAAATGGCTCTCATGAGGGCTGCCACAGGAAGGAAGACCCAGAGTTACCTCTGCTGCAGAGGATAAGTTCCTTAGAGTTATCAGCCTCAGAAATTGCAGCCAAAATAAATGCTTCAGAGTTCAAGTAACAGACACATCTCAACATCAACTATTCAGAGACAGTGTGAATCAGGTCTTCATGGTCGAATTACTGCCAAGAAACCACTACTGAGGAGATGTGATGGTGTGGGGTGCATTGCTGGTGACACTGTCTGTGATTTATTTAGAATTCAAGGCACACTTAACCAGCATGGCTACCACAGCATTCTGCAGCGATACTCCATCCCATCTGGTTTGCGCTTAATGGGACTATCATTCGTTTTTCAACAGGACAATGACCCCCCAAAAAGCGATTTGTATTATTAGAAAAAAGGTTTGTACCCGTAGGAAACGATTTCTATAAATCGCTTGGCAGCCTCTCATTCGGCCATGTTGATGCCTGCCTTACAAGGCTGCAGAAATTATAATACTGTAACAACCATCGCTTTCTAGGGGTACTACAAATCGCTTTCTACATGTGAGAACTTTTAGACTTTTTCTTGTTGTCAAATCCCTGCCAAAAGTCAGGTGACCTTAGCGTTTCCAAATATGGCGTTGCAGGTTTGCCATATCTGTCACAATTCTAACGCAATATATTGATTTACAAATACAAATCAAAAGGTTTTTGTTTGTGGATAATGAATTTCATTTGTGGATAGTGATTTTCATTTGTGGAAAGTGATTTACATTTGTGGATTGGTGATTTACAATTGTGGATTGGTATTTATTTGTACAGATCATGATACACGAATACGTTTGGGTACAGATCATGGTACACGAATACGTTTGAGTCAATGAGACAGTGCAGCATGCGTGCACATCGTGACAACTTTTTACCAGTTGTAGGTAGGCTATTTAATATGTTTTCCATAAAACATATTAATGCATTAGAACTGATATAATGGCGACAAAGCATTGGAAAATGACTTTATGTGTTCTAGAGCTCTTTAGATAAATTCGCCCAGAGGTGGATTAAAGTAAACTGCATTCAAATGTCGACTTTTCTTATGGATAACCGTATCAAGCGAAGGGTTTTACTCATACTCAGTTCTAGAGTAGCCTAGAATGGCATAGAAATTAATAGCCTACTTGATGGCCAACATATGCAAATGTGGCCTATCATTCTCCACATTTAATGTCAGTTTCATAGTGGACTTTTCCCCCATAAATTCCGTTTCAAATGTCCACTCGCACAGCGCTCTAGAGTGGACATTTAAAATGGAACTTATAGAGAAAAAGTCCACTATGAAACTGACAATAAATGTGGAGAATGATAGGCCACATTTGCATATGTTGGCAATCAAGTAGGCTGTTAATTTCTATGCCATTCTAGGCTACTGTAACCTACCATTTGACACAGGCAAGGATATTGCCTCCAGTAAGATTGCACCTAAATCAACCATTTATCAGATTATCAAGAACTTCAAGGAGGGTGGTTCAATTGTTGTGAAGAAGGCTTCAGGGTGCCCAAGAAAGTCCCGAAAACGCCAGGACTGTCTCCTAAAGTTGATTCAGCTGCGGGATTGGGGCACCACCAGTACAGAGCTTGCACAGGAATGGCAGCAGGCAGGTGTGAGTGCATCTGCACGCACAGTGAGGCAAAGACTTTTGGAGGATGGCCTGGTGTCAAGAAGGGCAGCAAAGAAGCCACTTCTCTCCAGGAACAACATCAGGGACAGACTGATATTCTGCAAAAGGTACAGGGATTGGACAGCTGAGGGTAAAGTCATTTTCTCTGATGAATCCCCTTTCTGATTGTTTGGGGCATCCGGAAAAATGCTTGTCCGGAGAAGACAAGGTGAGCGCTACCATCAGTCCTGTGTCATGCCAACAGTAAAGCATCCTGAGACAATTCATGTGTGGGGTTGCTTCTCAGCCAAGGGAGTGGGCTCACTCACAATTTTGCCTAAGAACACAGCCATGAATAAAGAATGGTACCAGCACATCCTCTGAGAGCAACCTCTCCCAACCATCCAGGAACAGTTTGGTGACAAACAATGCCTTTTCCAGCATGATGGAGCACATTGCACAAAGGCAAAAGTGATAACTAAGTGGCTCGGGGAACAAAACATCGATATATTGGGTCCATGGCCAGGAAACTCCCCAGACCTTAATCCCATTGAGAACTTGTGGTCAATCCTCAAGAGGTGGGTGGACAAACAAAAACCCACAAATTCTGACAAACTCCAAGCATTGATTATGCAAGAATGGGCTGCCATCAGTCAGGATGTGGCCCAGAAGTTAATTGACAGCATGCCAGGGCGGATTGCAGAGGTCTTGAAAAAGAAGGGTCAACACTGCAAATATTGACTCTTTGCATCAACTTCATGTAATTGTCAATAAAAGCCTTTGACACTTATGAAATGCTTGTAATTATACTTCAGTATTCCATAGTAACATCTGACAAAAATATCTAAAGACACTGAAGCAGCAAACTTTGTGGAAATTAATATTTGTGTCGTTCTCAAAACTTTTGGCGACGACTGTACAGTGGAAGTCGGAAGTTTACATATACTTAGGTTGGAGTTATTAAAACTCATTTTTCAACCACTCCACCAATTTCTTGTTCACAAACTATAGTTTTGGCAAGTTGGTTAGGACATCTACTTTGTGCATGACACAAGTCATTTTTCCAACAATTGTTTACAGACAGATTATTTCACTTATAATTCACTGTATCACAATTCCAGTGGGTCAGAAGTTTACATCCACTAAGTTAACTGTGCCTTTAAACAGCTTAGAAAATTCCTGGAAATTATGTCATGACTTTAGAAGCTTCTGATAGGCTAATTGACATAATTTGAGTCAATTGGAGGTGTACCTGTGGATGTATTTCAAGGCCTACCTTCAAACTCAGTGCCTCTTTGCTCGACATCATGAGAAAATTAAAAGAAATCAGCCAAGACCTCAGAAAAACAATCGTAGACCTCCACAAGTCTGGTTCACCCTTGGGAGAAATTTCCAAACGCTTGAAGGTACCATGTTCATCTGTACAAACAATAGTACGCAAGTATAAGCACCATGGGACCACGCAGCCGTCACATCGCTCAGGAGGAGACGCGTTCTGTCTCCTAGAGATGAACGTACTTTGGTGCGAAAAGTGCAAATCAATCCCAGAACAACAGCAAAGGATCTTGTGAAGATGCTGGAGGAAACGGGTACAAAAGTATCTATATCCACAGTAAAATGAGTCCTATATTGACATAACCTGAAAGGCCGCTCAGCAAGGAAGAAGCCACTGCTCCAAAACCGCCATATAAAAGCCAGACTACAGTTTGCAACTGCAAATGGGGACAAAGATCATACTTTTTGGAGAAGTGTCCTCTGGTCTGATGAAACAAAAATATAACTGTTTGGCCATAATGACCATCATTATGTTTGGAGGAAAAAGGGGGAGGCTTGCAAGCCGAAGAACACCATTCCAACCGTGAAGTACGGGGGTGGCAGCATCATGTTGTGGGGGTGCTTTGCTGCAGGAGGGACTGGTGCACTTCACAAAATAGATGGCATCATGAGGAAGGAACATTATGTGGATATAGTGAAGCAACATCTCAAGACATCAGTCAGGAAGTTAAAGCTTGGTCGCAAATGGGTCTTCCAAATGGACAATGACCCCAAGCATACTTCCAAAGTTGTGGCAAAATGGCTTAAGGACAACAAAGTCAAGGTATTGGAGTGGCCATCACAAAGCCCTGACCTCAATCCTATTGAAACTTTGTGGGCAGAACTGAAAAAGCGTGTGTGAGCAAGGAGGCCTACAAACCTGACTCAGTTACACCAGCTCTGTCAGGAGGAATGGGGCAAAATTCACCCAACTTATTGTGGGATGCTTGTGGAAGGCTACCCGAAACGTTCGACCCAAGTTAAACAATTTAAAGGCAATGCTACCGAATACTATTTGAGGGTATCTAAACTTCTCAACCGCTGGGAATGTGATGAAAGAAATAAAAGCTGAAATAAATCATTCTCGCTACTATTTTTCTGGCATTTCACATTCTTAAAATAAAGTGGTGATCCTAACTGACCTAAGACAGGGAATTTTTACTAGGATTAAATGTCAGGAATTCTGAAAACCGGAGTTTAAATATATTTGGCTAAGGTGTATGTAAACTTCCAACTTCAACTGTATATTTTTAAAGTTAACTAGGCAAGTCAGTTAAGAACAAATTCTTATTTACAATGACACCCTACACCAGCCAAACCCTGACGACGCTGGGACAATTGTGCGCCGCCCTATGGGACACCCAATCATGGCCGGTTGTGATACAACCTGGATTTGAACCAGGGTCTCTGTATTGACGCCTCTAGCACTAATAAGATGCAGTGCCTTCGACTGCTGCGCCACTCGGGAGCCAATCAGCATTCAGGTCTCGAACCACCCAATTTACAATTATAAACTTTACTAACAAATGTTTGTTTAAATAACATGCAAAACGTGTGTATATATATATATATATATATATATAGTGAGGGAAAAAAGTATTTGATCCCCTGCTGATTTTGTACGTTTGCCCACTGCCACGTTCTGACCTGTAAAGGTGTTATTTGTTAGTGTTTAGTTTGGTCAGGACGTGGCAGGGGGTATTTGTTTTATGTGGTTCATGGTGGTTGTGTGTATGTGTCCATGTAGAGAGGGGTATTTGATTTATTAGTCCAGGGTTTTGGTTATTGTTCTATGTTAGTTTATTTCTATGTTCTGTCTAGTCATTTGTATTTCTATGTTTAGTTAATTGGTGTTGGGGTCCTTCAATTGGAGGCAGCTGTCTATCGTTGCCTCTGATTGAAGGTCCTATAATTAGGGGTGTGTTTGTATTGTCGATTGTGGGTAGTTGTATTCTGTTTTGTGTTGGTCACATGACAGAACTGGTAGTGTCGTTTTTCGTAATTGTATACGTGTTTCATTTTGTTTCACCTTCAATATTAAAAAAAGAAGATGAGTATACACTTCCCTGTTGCGTCTTGGTCTAAACCCTACGACAATCGTTACACCCACTGACAAAGAAATTATCAGTCTATAATTTTAATGGTAGGTTTATTTGAACAGTGAGAGACAGAATAACAACAACAAAAAATCCAGAAAAAGGGATCAAATACTTTTTTCCCTCACTGTATGTATATATATTTTTTTTACTAAACAGGAGGGCTCAAAACAGGTGGGGCTACCTGCCTGAATGACAGGTCGCCACTGCGCCTCCTATACTTCGCCCTGATTCACTTTCACTTCCATTTCCCCTCCTGTCTTTGATCCTGCGTACAACTCACTCTGCTTACACTTTCTACCATTCTTCTTTAACAAACCATCTCCCTTTTCCCCGCCATTTTTAATCTACTCAAACTCACCCTATTCCTCCCTCTCTATTAGACATCCTCTGCCTCTCTTTTTCTCTCCGTTCTTCCTCCGTATTCCAAGTTTACATCTCCTTATGATAATACTGCACTTCTCCTGACATGCATCTTGTTCTTGCCCTCTCAAGGGACGCCATTTAACCGGCTGTCACAATCTCTGTTCAATCAGCACGAACCCATGAGGGTGTAGCGCTCAACAGTGCATCCCACTTCTAAAGCAGCTGCTTCCTCCTGATGTTCTTCTTTATCAATAGCTACCGCGACTCTTTTCAATTTCAAACTAGCACGTTTTTCCATCCACTGTCTCCTAGGGCAGAAAATAGTGGTTATACATTTACATTTACATTTTAGTCATTTAGCAGACGCTCTTATCCAGAGCGACTTACAGTAGTGAATGCATACATTTCATACAATTTCATACATATCATACATTTTTTTTTTTCTGTGCTGGCCCCCCGTGGGAATCGAACCCACAACCCTGGTGTTGTAAACACCTATGCTCTACCAACTGAGCTACAGGGAAGAAAAAGGATAAAGATATTCATTATATTCTGAAGTGGAGAACCATTCTTTTATGCAGTTCATCCTGATCCCCTAAGGGGAACTTTGCTCTGTTATAATAACTTTTTATCCAGTGCTTTTGGTGTTCATATATTTCTCATCATGTGAAAACTGTAAGTTATTATGTTGTAATGTAGCTACATTTCAAATAGTTATTTTGAATATGTTCAATTTATATTATCTGATATTGTCATAATGAATATAGAAGAGGGCATAGTTTAGACTTCATGAAAAGAAACATGACTATCAAATACATCTTACATCAGAACATTGGAAGGAAGTGCATATAGCTGCAGTTATTTACAGATAAGTCATCAACTGTGTGTAACACTTGCTTATCAGAAACACCATAAGTGCAAGCATCCAAAGAGCAGAGAGAGCATCATTTTGTTCATGTATTATTCATTGCCATATCTGCTGAGCTCCTTCCACAGCAGGCCACTCTGATGTTATCAAACACAGCCATGTACAGCAGTGGATGGATGCACATGTTCAGTGTAGCCAGTCCCTTGGACACCTGGTAGGCCTTGTACACCCAGTCGCAGACAAATCCAAGTTCGTCAACCTTGCGGAAGAAATAGTAGCTCTGGAGGAGGTGATAAGGCACAAAGGAAATGGCATACAGCACAACCACCGCAAACACCATCAGGGCCACCTTCCATTTCTCCAGGGAGGTAATATTTACATTCCTCCACACCACCCTCAACACTGCGCAGTATGATGCAAATGTGACCAGGAAGGGAATAAAACACCCAGCCACAGACAGAAAGACTTTGTAATACAAGTGAGAGTATACAACTGCATCACTGTTGGTGCAATAGGAGTAGGATACACAACGGGTTTTGTTGCTTCCCTCTGGACATGTGGAGGCAAACTTCAGCACAGGAGAGGAGATGGCTGTCACAAAGATCCAGATGACGACACTGGCAGCCTTGGCTTTGGCGGGGTTCACATGGTTCCGGCTGAAGAACGGGTACACAATGGCCACATAGCGGTTCACACTGATACACATGATGAAGTAGATGCTGACATACAGGTTGCAGGTGAAGAGGAAGCGTTCTATCTTACAGACCGCCATCCCAAACAACCAGTTCTTGTCCTGCATGTAGTAGACAATGAGCAGGGGCAGGGTGAGGACATAGAGCAGGTCACTGATGGCCAGGTTACAGGACAGCACCACACCAGCGTGCCAGTTGTTCCTCTCCCTGGTCACCAAGAGTCTCAGGGCAAACAGGTTACCAGCCAACGCCACACAGAACTCAACACCGTACATTGAAGGCAATAACTGCACTTGGAACTTGTCACCATGACAAGAAGAGTTGTAATCCATCATGTTTGTGTATTGATTTCTGTGGGAGATTAGCAAATAGGAGGGGAAAAGGCTGTGCGAACTGGCTCCCAAAAGTGGTATTTGTTCATCTCTGTGGAAGAAAAAGGATAAAGATATTCATTATATTCTGAAGTGGAGAACCATTCTTTTATGCAGTTCATCCTGATCCCCTAAGGGGAACTTTGCTCTGTGCCAGCCAATAGCTCAGTCACAACAGTTCATAACATCTATCAGTATCATTCTGTCACAGTACATGTAATAAATTGCTAGTATTAGTAGTGGTTTAAGATACCTTCAGAGCTGTTGTCTTATCATAAATATACATCTGTGGTCAAAAATAAATATAAACACACTGCAGTTCTCCATACTAATGTTGTGCAATGGATCGCAAATAATAATCTAAAATACCATGGACCAAGGTTGTGTAAATCGTAAACCAACAGAATGTCTGTCCAAAACACCCCATGGAGCCTAAAACAACTTAAATATAATCTCTCTAAGAAAAGCCACAAGACCGTTTCTGATGTTACTTCTCCAGTCTATTCAACAAACACAAACACCAGAAGTATGCACAAGTATTCAAAAACAGGTGGACAATTATAAACGGTCCACATTTACTCAATTTCTGTCCTTACACTTTACAGATATTTAAATGTATAATGCAATGACCTCAGAATAAAGCCAGATTAGTACTTACTCATTGACAAACAGATAAGGCTAGAGTTCCTGGTGTAGACGTTCACAGAGACCAGTAGAACTTCCCATGATAGGTTAGTTACATGTACAAAGATTTAAAGCAGTTACTTCCCTTTCTGACCTTCCGCCCCCCCAAATCAACCCCTTTGTAGGCATTTTCAAGAAATGCGATAAACGCTGCATGTCCCTTGTTCTATTTGTAGCACAGTACCAAATTAAAATGTCACAACTCAAGTCTCAAGCGCATCAGCCTCGGCTACAGTTTGCACTCACACTTTGAGGTGAAAGCTTGTGGCAGAGGCTACATGAGTCAGCCCCAAGAGAAAAAAGCTACACACAATTGAGCTGTACTTTGTATTCAGCAATTTATTTGCCAATGCTTATAACATTTTTATAAACATGTTCACAAGGTACAAAATTACATCATTGCATTTTCATCCAGTCCTCCAGCTGACTTGTGGCGATACCAATGTCTTATCATGAAGGAATACATTCCTCTGTCCTCCAAATAGTTTTTTCCCCCATCCCCAAATGTCTTTCCTCCAAACCTCTTGCCCCCCGGTGACATCTTTCCAAAGGATTTGCCCCCATCCCAAAATTTCTTTCCCTCTTTCCTGTCCACGTCACCCCCCATTCGGTCTCTGGGTTTCCCTCCTGGACCAGACCTATGAGGTGACGTGGAACCATATTTGTTTTTCCCGTCGTCGCCAGAGAACGGTTTCCTCTTCTTGAAGGGTCCTCCTGAGGGCCTTACAGGTCTTTGCCTCCTCTTGGCTGCAGGGAACATATCTAGATGGGGAGGGAGAAAAATAAATATAGAAGGTGATTTTGTCTGCCAAAGTAGCACAAAAATATACTACAACAAAACACAAACTATAGACTTGGTTCAGTACTGAAAGAGTACATACCTTCATCTGGCTCCTCCCCTACAGCCTGTCTGTAGTACTCTGCCTCGTCGTCAGATTCAACAACTGGAGGCCTGTTATCCAGGTTCCCAGGATCCTCCACTTCAGGGTCATGCTCTTCCTCCTCCTGGCGCTTCCTCTTGATGCCTGCCATGCTTCTTTTCCTGACATTACAGAAACAAACATCACTGTTCCACTCCAACTCAGGTGGAATGAATAGCAGTTACAATGTGCTATAACACTCACTTGTTCTCCTCCCGTAACGCTTTCTTTTGAGCAACATCCTGCTCTTGTTTTTTCTTCCGTTCCTGCTTTTCTTTCATCTGCGCCTCTTTTCGGATCAGGATCTCCTGAAGCTCTTCCTCAGTCTTGGCAACTTCAGAAAGACATTCAGAGTGCCTGTATCAGCATTTCACCATGACCAATCAACAGAGACACCCATTCTCGGTGGATATGTCAGTAAGCGTTTACTTTTTTGTTGTTGAAATATCACAGGTAATCATTGTTATCTTTTCATCATGTACATCCCATGGACAGCTAAATCAACAGGAAGCTGACAGGTGTACTTACTGACTGCATGGTAGAGTATGTTCCCCTCTCCCATTCCCTCCTCGATCTTCACCAGCTGCATGGTGATGCGTGGGCCAATCTGAAGAGAAAACTGATGCTGTAAAACCCTACCAGAAACTGCTTAAAATGTCACATCACTGGGATCAACTGCTGAAGGCACCATGGTGATAAACGTCAAGATGTGTCAGTGTTTACTTTTGTGAAATATCACAGGTAATCATAGATATATTTTCATAATGTACATCCACGGTAGCTAGTTAGCTAATAATACATATTTTCTTTTTTTTTACATTTTCAAAATGTAAAAGTATTTACTTACTTCAATAGGTTATCTCAGCCATGTGGACGATTGGAAACAGGGCAGCAAAGTTTGTTTGTCACCAGAGCGTTTTAGCGCATTACCATTTACCTGTGAACAAATTCATGAAATGGAAAATGGATTAAACTATTTACGAAATATTGATGCACTTGTGGAAGTGCTGGTAGCATCAATATTTATTTACTCTTTCAAATGAAAGGGTGATATATGGATCTATAAAGGCATTAATACATGTTTTGATTGATAAGAGCCCATCCCCAGTATTTAATTTGTGACTAGTTGTTTTGGTTATGTGCAATTTTGGCATGTCTTAAGAATAACAAGTGAGCCACCCTGACGCGGCAATTTACCGTGTGCTAGTTTACACAAGCTATTACTTTTTACCATTCTTCTTTAACAAACCATCTCCCTTTTCCCCGCCATTTTTAATCTACTCAAACTCACCCTATTCCTCCCTCTCTATTAGACATCCTCTGCCTCTCTTTTTCTCTCCGTTCTTCCTCCGTATTCCAAGTTTACATCTCCTTATGATAATACTGCACTTCTCCTGACATGCATCTTGTTCTTGCCCTCTCAAGGGACGCCATTTAACCGGCTGTCACAATCTCTGTTCAATCAGCACGAACCCATGAGGGTGTAGCGCTCAACAGTGCATCCCACTTCTAAAGCAGCTGCTTCCTCCTGATGTTCTTCTTTATCAATAGCTACCGCGACTATCTTCCTTTTCAAACAGCCGCGTTCTTCCAACCACCATCCACTGTCTCCTAGGGCACAAAATTGTTATAACTTTTTATCCAGTGCTTTTGGTGTTCATGTATTTCTCATCATGTGAAAACTGTAAGTTATTATGTTGTAATGTAGCTACATTTCAAATAGTTATTTTGAATATGTTCAATTTCTATTATCTGATGCTGAAATAATGAATATAGAAGAGGGCATAGTTTAGACTTCATGAAAAGAAACATGACCATCAAAAACATCTTACATCAGAACATTGGAAGGAAGTGCATATAGCTGCAGTTATTTACAGATAAGTCATCAACTGTGTGTTTTTTATTTATTTATTTTATTTCACCTTTATTTAACCAGGTAGGCTAGTTGAGAACAAGTTCTAATTTACAACTGTGACCTGGCCAAGATAAAGCAAAGCAGTTAGACACATACAACAACACAGAGTTACACATGGAATAAACAAACATACAGTCAATAATACAGTAGAAAAGTCTATATGCAGTGAGTGCAAATGAGGTAAGATAAGGGAGGTAAGGCAATAAACAGACCATGGTGGCGAAGTAATTACAATTTAGCAATTAAACACTGGAGTGATAGATGTGCAAAAGATGAATGTGCAAGTGGAGATACTGGGGTGCAAAGGAGCAAGATAAATAAATAAATACAGTATGGGGATGAGATATTTGGATGGGCTATTTACAGATGGGCTATGTACAGGTGCAGTGATCTGTGAGCTGCTCTGACAGCTGGTGCTTAAAGTTAGTGAGGGAGATATGAGTCTCCAGCTTTAGTGATTTTTGCAGTTCGTTCCAGTCATTGGCAGCAGAGAACGGGAAGGAAAGGCGGCAAAAGGAGGAATTGGATTGGGGCTGACCAGTGAAATATACCTGCTGGAGCGCGTGCTACGGGTGGGTGTTGCTATGGTGATCAGTGAGCTGAGATAAGGCGGGGCTTTACCTAGCAAAGACTTGTAGATGGCCTGGAGCCAGTGGGTTTGGCGACGAGTATCAAGCAAGGTCCAGCCAACGAGAGCGTACAGGTCGCAGTGGTGGGTAGTATATGGGGCTTTGGTGACAAAACGGATTGCACTGTGATAGACTGCATCCAGTTTGTTGAGTAGAGTGTTGGAGGCTATTTTGTAAATGACATCGATGAAATCGAGGATCGGTAGGATGGTCAGTTTTATGAGGGTATGTTTGGCAGCATGAGTGAAGGATACTTTGTTGTGAAATAGGAAGCCGATTCTAGATTTCATTTTGGATTGGAGATGCTTAATGTGAGTCTGGAAGAAGAGTTTACAGTCTAACCAGAAACCTAGGTATTTGTAGTTGTCCATATATTCTAAGTCAGAACCGTCCAGAGTAGTGATGCTGGACTGGCGGGCAGCGATCGGTTGAAGAGCATGCATTTAGTTTTACTTGCATTTAAGAGCAGTTGGAGGCCACAGAAGGAGAGTTGTATGGCATTGAAGCTCGACTAGAGGTTAGTTAACACAGTGTCCAAAGAAGGGCAAGAAGTATACAGAATGGTGTCATCTGTGTTGAGGTGGCTCAGAGAATCACCAGCAGCAAGAGCAACATCATTGAAGTATACAGAGAAGAGAGTCAGCCCGAGAATTGAACCCTGTGGCACCCCCATAGAGACTGCCAGAGGTCCGGACAACAGGCCCTCCGATTTAAAACACTGAACTCTATCAGGAATTAGTTGGTGAACCAGGCGAGGCAGTCATTTGAGAAACCAAGGCTTTTGAGTCTGCCGATAAGAATGTGGTGATTGACAGTCGAAAGCCTTGGCCAGGTTGATGAATACGGCTGCACAGTATTGTCTCTTATCGATGGCGGTTATGATATCGTTTAGGACCTTGAGCGTGGCTGAGGTGCACCCATGACCAGTTCTGAAACCAGATTGCATAGCAGAGAAGGTACGGTGGGATTCGAAATGGTCGGTAATCTGTTGTTAACTTGGCTTTCGAAGACCTTAGAAAGGATAGATATAGGTCTGTAGCAGTTTGGGTCTAGAGTGTTTCCCCCTTTGAAGAGGGGGATGGCTGCGGCAGCTTTCCATTCTCTGGGAATCTCAGACGATATGAAAGAGAGGTTGAACAGGCTAGTAATAGGGGTTGAAACAATTTCGGCAGATAATTTTAGAAAGAGAGGGTCCAGATTGTCTAGCCCGGCTGATTTTTAGGGGTCCAGATTTTGCATCTCTTTCAGAACATCAGCTATCTGGATTTGGGTGAAGGAGAAATGGGGGAGTTGCTTTGGGGGGTGCAGGGCTGTTGACCGGGGTAGGGGTAGCCAGGTGGAAGGCATGGCCAGCCGTAGAAAAATGCTTGTTGAAATAATCAATTATAGTGGATTTATCGGTGGTGACATTGTTTCCTAGCCTCAGTGCAGTGGGCACCTGGGAGGAGGTGCTCTTATTCTCCATGGACTTTACAGTGTCCCAGAACCTTTTTGAGTTTGTGCTACAGGATGCACATTTCTGTTTAAAAAAGATAGCCGTAGCTTTCCTAACTTCCCTGAAAAGTTGCATATCACGGGGGCTATTCGATGCTAATGCAGTATGCCACAGGATGTTTTTGTGCTGGTCAAGGGCAGTCAGGTCTGGAGTGAACCAAGGGCTATATCTGTTCCTGGTTCTACATTTTTTGAATGGGGCATGCTTATTTAAGATGGTGAGGAAGGCACTTTTAAAGAATAACAAGGCATCCTCTACTGACGGGATGATGTCAATATCCTTCCAGGATACCCGGGTCAGGTCGATTAGAAAGGCCTGCTCGCTGAAGTGTTTTAGGGAGCATTTGACCGCAGACCCATTACGGGGTAACACTTGCTTATCAGAAACACCATAAGTGCAAGCATCCAAAGAGCAGAGAGAGCATCATTTTGTTCATGTATTATTCATTGCCATATCTGCTGAGCTCCTTCCACAGCAGGCCACTCTGATGTTATCAAACACAGCCATGTAGAGCAGTGGATGGATGCACATGTTCAGTGTAGCCAGTCCCTTGGACACCTGGTAGGCCTTGTACACCCAGTCACAGACAGAGCCAAGTTCGTCAACCTTGCGGAAGAAATAGTAGCTCTGGAGGAGGTGATAAGGCACAAAGGAAATGGCATACAGCACAACCACCGCAAACACCATCAGGGCCACCTTCCATTTCTCCAGGGAGGTAATATTTACATTCCTCCACACCACCCTCAACACTGCGCAGTATGATGCAAATGTGACCAGGAAGGGAATAAAACACCCAGCCACAGACAGAAAGACTTTGTAATACAAGTGAGTGTATGCAACTGCAACTGCATCACTGTTGGTGCAATAGGAGTAGGATACACAAATGGTTTGTTTGCTTCCCTCTGGACATGTGGAGGCAAACTTCAGCACAGGAGAGGAGATGGCTGTCACAAAGATCCAGATGACGACACTGGCAGCCTTGGCTTTGGCGGGGTTCACATGGTTCCGGCTGAAGAACGGGTACACAATGGCCACATAGCGGTTCACACTGATACACATGATGAAGTAGATGCTGACATACAGGTTGCAGGTGAAGAGGAAGCGTTCTATCTTACAGACCGCCATCCCAAACAACCAGTTCTCCTGCATGTAGTAGACAATGAGCAGGGGCAGGGTGAGGACATAGAGCAGGTCACTGATGGCCAGGTTACAGGACAGCACCACACCAGCGTGCCAGTTGTTCCTCTCCCTGGTCACCAAGAGTCTCAGGGCAAACAGGTTACCAGCCAACGCCACACAGAACTCAACACCGTACATTGAAGGCAATAACTGCACTTGGAACTTGTCACCATCACAAGAAGAGTTGTAATCCATCATGTTTGTGTATTGATTTCTGTGGGAGATTAGCAAATAGGAGGGGAAAAGGCTGTGCGAACTGGCTCCCAAAAGTGGTATTTGTTCATCTCTGTGGAAGAAAAAGGATAAAGATATTCATTATATTCTGAAGTGGAGAACCATTCTTTTATGCAGTTCATCCTGATCCCCTAAGGGGAACTTTGCTCTGTGCCAGCCAATAGCTCAGTCACAACAGTTCATAACATCTATCAGTATCATTCTGTCACAGTACATGTAATAAATTGCTAGTATTAGTAGTGGTTTAAGATACCTTCAGAGCTGTTGTCTTATCATAAATATACATCTGTGGTCAAAAATAAATATAAACACACTGCAGTTCTCCATACTAATGTTGTGCAATGGATAGCAAATAATAATCTAAAATACCATGGACCAAGGTTGTGTAAATCTTAAACCAACAGAATGTCTGTCCAAAACACCCCATGGAGCCTAAAACAACTTAAATATAATCTCTCTCTAAGAAAAGCCACAAGACCGTTTCTGATGTTACTTCTCCAGTCTATTCAACAAACACAAACACCAGAAGTATGCACAAGTATTCAAAAACAGGTGGACAATTATAAACGGTCCACATTTACTCAATTTCTGTCCTTACACTTTACAGATATTTAAATGTATAATGCAATGACCTCAGAATAAAGCCAGATTAGTACTTACTCATTGACAAACAGATAAGGCTAGAGTTCCTGGTGTAGACGTTCACAGAGACCAGTAGAACTTCCCATGATAGGTTAGTTACATGTACAAAGATTTAAAGCAGTTACTTCCCTTTCTGACCTTCCGCCCCCCCAAATCAACCCCTTTGTAGGCATTTTCAAGAAATGCGATAAACACTGCCTGCCCCTTGTTCTATTGTAGCACAGTACCAAATTAAAATGTCACAACTCCATGGAACGCCGTTTGGACAGCACATTTTACCTCGGAAAAACAGAAGTTGAGTGAACGTCTGTCATCAGTACATGAGAATTGGGCGGAGTCCAAATGACCTTTATGCAAATGTTGATCGTCAGTGACAAAAATCTATGACTCAGCACACGTATCGGTGAATCGTTGTGACATATGAATTATGAGTGAGTGTAATCAATGTGTAATAACTACGCAAATGTATGAATGTGTTAAATTGTGATGTGGAGTCATATTCAGGTCCTGATTGGTCAAGAAGCTTATTTGACACAGGTCAAATAGTGTTATTTGACGTGTATCTTTTTGACACGCAAAGACCCAAACGGCGTTCCATACTCAAGTCTCAAGCGCATCAGCCTCGGCTACAGTTTGCACTCACACTTTGAGGTGAAAGCTTGTGGCAGAGGCTACATGAGTCAGCCCCAAGATACAAAGGCTACACACAATTGATCTGTACCTTGTATTCAACAATTTATTTGCCAATGCTAAAACATTTTTTATAAACATGTTCACAAGGTACAAAATGACATCATTGCATTTTCATCCAGTCCTCCAGCTGACTTGTTGCAATACCAATGTCCTATCATGAAGGAATACATTCCTCTGTTCATGTTGATCAGAAACCGCAGTGACCACAATAGTGAGTCCATACTGCCACCTGGTGTTTTACCAGGGTAGAGCGCTCAGCGTGCATCAGTCCAGGCTTTCAAAGGGTTATGAAGCTCAGCTCTTCCCCTTCTTCTGTTTGAAGCCCCCCTTCGCCCCTCCAGAACCCTTCTTGAAACCACCAGGACGAGGTTTGCCCTTAAACTTAGAACCCCCATCACCCCCAAATTTCTTTCCCCCAAATTTACTGCCCCCCTCAAACTTCCCTCCAAATCTTTTATCCCTGTCACCAAATTTGTTCCCTCCAAACCGTTTGCCCCCATCCCCAAATTTCTTTCCTCCCAACCTCTTGCCCCCCGGTGACATCTTTCCAAAAGATTTGCCCCCATCCCCAAATTTCTTTCCCTCTTTCCTGTCCACGTCACCCCCCATTCGGTCTCTGGGTTTCCCTCCTGGACCAGACCTATGAGGTGACTTGGAACCATATTTGTTTTTCCTGTCATCGCCAGAGAACGGTTTCCTCTTCTTGAAGGGTCCTCCTGAGGGCCTTACAGGTCTTTGCCTCCTCTTGGCTGCAGGGAACATATCTAGATGGGGAGGGAGAAAAAAAAATATACAAGGTGATTTTGTCTGCCAAAATAGTACAAAAATATAGTACAACAAAACACAAACTAGAGACTTGGTTCAGTACTGAAAGAGTACATACCTTCATCTGGCTCCTCCCCTACAGCCTGTCTGTAGTACTCTGCCTCGTCGTCAGATTCAACAACCGGAGGCCTGTTATCCTGGTTCCCAGGATCCTCCACTTCAGGGTCATGCTCTTCCTCCTCCTGGCGCTTCCTCTTGATGCCTGCCATGCTTCTTTTCCTGACATTACAGAAACAAACATCACTGTTCCACTCCAACTCAGGTGGAATGAATAGCAGTTACAATGTGCTATAACACTCACTTGTTCTCCTCCCGTAACGCTTTCTTTTGAGCAACATCCTGCTCTTGTTTTTTCTTCCGTTCCTGCTTTTCTTTCATCTGCGCCTCTTTTCGGATCAGGATCTCCTGAAGCTCTTCCTCAGACTTGGCAACTTCAGAAAGACATTCAGAGTGCCTGTATCAGCATTTCACCATGACCAATCAACAGAGACACCCATTCTCGGTGGATATGTCAGTAAGCGTTTACTTTTTTGTTGTTGAAATATCACAGGTAATCATTGTTATCTTTTCATCATGTACATCCCATGGACAGCTAAATCAACAGGAAGCTGACAGGTGTACTTACTGACTGCATGGTAGAGTATGTTCCCCTCTCCCATTCCCTCCTCGATCTTCACCAGCTGCATGGTGATGCGTGGGCCAATCTGAAGAGAAAACAAACTGATGCTGTAAAACCCTACCAGAAACGGCTTAAAATGTCACATCACTGGGATCAACTGCTGAAGGCACCATGGTGATAAATGTCAGGATGTGTCAGTAAGCGTTTACTTTTGTGAAATATCACAGGTAATCATAGATATCTTTTCATCATGTACATCCCATGGACAGAAAATGACAAGACAAACTGATGCTATAAACCTAGCATTTATAGTCACTGCCAACACAGGCGTAGACAAATCTATTGAAACACTGGTTACAATGTAATATCAGTAAGATCAGCCACTAAGTCACCAGGGTAATTACCTCAGTCAGTCTCACAGCGCTCTGTTGAGACGCCATGTTACCACGCCCGGAGTAGATCTGTGGCAGTTCCGTTATGTTGTGATCTCCATCTTGCTCTGCTTCACTTTCTGAAAGATTAGCCCCTCTGAAAGGAAGTTAGCAGGGTAAGAGAACACATAACAGCTGGCGAAATGTAAACAACCATGCACTACACAGTAGGGTGCATCAGAATTACTTTGTAGGTAGATCACTTCACAGCCAGCAGACAAGGTAGTATCACCCAAATAACATTATGAAACAGCTCAAATTCATCAAAGCAATATTGACAACCCAAACACATGCAGATAGACCAGATAGATCAAGTACAGCAGGAGATACTCTGCAGTCTGCAAGGACTATAACAGACAGGGCTCTTACTTCATCAGCAGCTCACTGATGTCCTCAAACTTGCTCATGTTGGGGAACTTTTCCTGCATCAGCTTCTTCACTCCTCTACTCATGCCCACAGGGACTACTTTCAGGCTGCTGCAGAGGGGGATACGGAGAAGGACAAGGACGAGTGTAAACTGAACCATTTCGTCAGCTACGGGGGGATTCTGCATTATGGGCGCATCAGTGCGTTTACTTTGAATATACATCACTAAACAGTCAATTCACAATCTGTCATCCTCTGAGCCCAAGCAGTCTTCCTATAGAGTAACCAAGCCACCTTGAATTAAAATGAGTGCACAAAATATCTTGTATACGTACTAATGGCGAAATTCAATTTCTTGAGACACTGGATCGTAGTTCAGCAAAACACATCTCTTTATGGCGTTGAGGGCTACCTACAAGAAGCAAACTTGTTAAAATGCATTCTAACCCGATTCTCGTCAATATAAGAGGATAAAAGGATTGTGGGAGATCAGAAAGCGTTTACTTTTGAGTGATCGTCACAGATAATCAGAAGACTATACTATCATCATATTTCACAAATCCTCAAACCAGCAAAAATCCAGGAACTGGTGCCTTTGACATACCTTGTGCACATTGATGGAAGGGAACATGTTTTGGAACATGGTGGCCATAAGTTTGACATGCATGCCCTCCGAGCCAAAGTTATTGAGGACCAGCAGTGGATGATGTGTGAACTGCTGCTCATGCATTCTGTGCCTCTTCAGTGACGAGACCACATCTTTAATAAGGGAGTACTGGAAACGATTAAGAACATATTCACGAAAAGCAATTGAAGCCCAAAACCCTATATTTGCTTGTTTCTAGTATTGGGGCTCATCAGTGCGTTTACTTTGAACATATATCACCGAACAGTCACGTCAAAATCTGTCTTCCTTTGAGCCCATTTCTTCCAGTAAGTCATATGGGTTTGTGTACTCACTTTGGTCACCCGGAAATGGAGCATAGGGCCTTTGGGCAGCCGAGCAAGCCTCTGGAAAGAGAAAAAAAATTACTCATACACTTGCTAATTTGCCATTAGGATGTAGTAAACAGCCCAACTGTAGATATTGATGCATCAGTGATAAAACATCTTAATCATGAATTCAGATATTCTCATAACTCATCATCTGCATCAGCAATTGGAATAACTAAGGAGGTGGCTGACACAGCATATAGTTAATTGATCAACAGCGATAAATCATAAAGCTATTCCCTTTGCCTGCCTTTGAAAAAGGCCAAGGGTTTAGAGCAGCTGCAGTGTCTACTGTTAAAGCCCCTCGTGGTACAGTAACATTACGCCAATTCTGTTGCAAAATAAATTGTTTACCCCAAACAAAACCTTTTAAGAGTAAAAATATATATAATAAAATATACTTTTTTTACAAGAAAAATAAGAGTTTCTACTGGACAAATTCAAGTATGTCCCTCCCTGTTTAATTTGCTTCAGTTTGGTTCTTAAACAGTAAAAAGGTTTCAGTAATGAATACACCCCTGGTGTTTGCAGATTTATTTACCATGTTGACACTGCTGGGCGTCTTGGTGAAGATCATGAAGTGTGTCACTCCCAGTGGCCCTGCTACAGCCACAAAGTCCTTCAGCACATTCTTCCTCCTCACCTGTCAATCACAAGCAGGCAAGATCTCAAATGCAATCCATTATGAGCCAAGACGCACTTCTATGTATAAACTCAGAGCAGTGGTTGAAAGTGCAAGATCACAGAAGTATTATGATACTTTTATTAAAATTAACAAATATAGTAAGTAACAAATGTGGCATGCAGTAACGTCACTTTGATTCAAGTCAGTTATAAATACCAGTTTTGAGTTTCATGACATAAACAAGCACCTTAAGGGATTCTGCAGTGTAGGGCTCCATGACGCGCCGCATGTCCTCCACTAGCTGACCGACATTCTTGCCGACTTGGCCACGGTGAAACACGAAGGAGTGAGGGACCGCACCGAACACCTCTTCCGCCACATGGTTCGCACTCAAACGTGACTTCTTCTGGTTTTTGGTCTGAAATTGAATTAACACGTTCGTTTAAATAACCAAGATACTTCGCTATGTTACGAGCTAACGCAGTTGTGGATGTAATCAGTTACAAATATTTTAATCATTGTTCAGATATTCTCATAAAAACATCATTTTCATCCACCACTACACATCCACATGCTGATGAGACAATATTCAATATAGTTACCAGTCACTTTATTCAGTTTACAATAATCTGAATCGTGTTAATAATTAGATAGCTAGCTAACGTTAGCCAAAAACTACTTAACAGCTTACCTTTGACTTTCCCATAATGGCAGTTTAACAAAACAATTTAATAGAGTCAATAATATAAAACGTCGCTAATGAACCTAACTATCTAAATGTAAAAAGCGAGCAAGCTCCGTTATGCCTCTCTGTGTCCTCCATTTCAATCAGTTACTGCTCTTCAACCACGTGGATCTCACTGCGCCGGCGCGTTGTGTGTCACATTGAAAAACGTTCGTCTTATTCAAATGCCTAACCAAACTTTTGTTCTCAGCTTCCAGCGTGTGTATTTGGCAACCGAACTGGTGTTGATAGAGGAATTGAAAGAACATTTGCAATATGAAGTCCAAAAGGTAAAACTTCATTTTAAGGGGTCCTTATTACAGTGTAATTACATGTAACAGGTAGTGTAGTTAATTGTAATTACTCATAGTTACACTGTAATAACATGTAACTGGTGGTAATTGCATTCTGTAATTACAGAGGTGTAACAACAAATGCTTGTTACCATGTTTGTTACAAAGGGGCAAGTTTCCACTAAATTCAACAATTTAGTGTTTCAATTCAGCAATTTAGTATTTAGTTTCTTCTCGGCTGCATCCGAGTCAGTAATAACTGTCACAAGGTTGTAATCTCTTGTGGACAGATGCGCTGGGTGTCCGAGATGATACAAATTGGATTCTCAATAGGCTCTAATTACCAACCCGTCAATCCGCACCCTTCAGAATCTCCAAATGAAATCAAATGTTATTGGTCACATACACATGTTTAGCAGATGTTATTGCGGGTGTACGAAATGCTTGTTTCTAGCTCCAGCAGTGCAGTAATATCTAACAATTCATAACAATACACACAAACCTAAAAGTAAAATAATGGAATTAAGGAATATATACATTTTAGGACGAGCATTGTCGGAGGGGCATAGACTAAAATACAGTAGAATAGAATACAGTATATACATATGAGATGAGCAAAGCAAAAATATGTAAACATTATTAAAGTGACTAGTGTTCCATTATTAAAGTGGCCAGTGATTTCAAGTCTATGTATATAGGGCAGCAGCCTCTAAGGAGCAAGGTTATTGTTATGGGTGTAAGATGGCACAGTGATGCCATCTGTTGGTAAATGTTAATTACGGCAACTCCAGTGTTTTACCGGTGTGCTTGAAATACCCGGATGTATTGCAATATACTGAACAAGACTGGTTACTCGCATCCATGCCTCTGTCTCGTCATTTAACATTCAAACATGGTGTCAGAAGTGGGATAACTAACCATGCTCTCCGCAAATTAGAGCCACCTGTTCTGGTTTACCCCCTGAAAAATGCTTATTTGAGTAAAACTTCGCCTGACGCCGGAATTGTCCTTAGCTAGAGTGAGTTTGCTAGTTAGCTTCAGTGTTGTTAGCACCGATTAGACATGGCAGCGAACATTCCCCCTCCCGCCGTTATGAAGCTTAGCGGAGACTGGAGCACAAACTGGGATACGTTTAGAGGTGAATGGGAGGACTATGCACTAGCAACGGGACTTCAGGAAAAGGACGATGAGGTAGTGGCTGCCACTTTGAGGACTATAATGGGAACAGAATGCCGACACGTATATAAACACAACCTGAACCTAACAGCAACTCAGCAAGGTAACGCTACAGCTATTCTTGATGCTCTTGAACATTACTTCAAGCCAGCAAAGAACGTTATCTACGAGCGTTATGTTTTAGGTTGTTGCAAACAGGAGGACGGGGAGTCCATTGACAGCTTTGTCACTAGGCTAAGGGAAAAGGCAGCTACATGTGACTATGGTGCTTTAAGAGATGAACTGATCAGAGATAAGCTAGTGCTTGGCATAACTGATGAGGGCACCCGCAGACGTTTGCTGAGAGAACGTGACCTGACGCTGGTCTTGGCAGTGGAGACCGTGCAGCAGAGCTTACTGATATACGGATAAGGTCCTTGGAACTAGAAAGACAACATATGGACAATGTCAATGCTACATTCAGGCAGCCAGTAAGGAAATTCCCCTTTGCCACTGCTAATGCTAATACTACAGCCAACTCTGCAGCAGACAACCCCAATACGTGCAGATATTGTGGCATTTCTCACGGACGAGGAAAATAATACTGCCCAGCCTATGGAAAAATATGCAAATCCTGTGGTACAGCTAATCACTTCGCAAGGGTCTGCATGAAAAGCAAGAGAAAGGAGGGTAAAGTGCACTCCATTGAAACAAACACAGATGAAGGGAACAACAGCACAGAGGATGTATATGCTAGCGAGTGCATAGGGGCAGTGAGGGCAAAAGGACAAAAGTGGTTTGTCACTCTGCTACTTAATAATAAACCACAGCAATGCCAGCTAGATTCAGGGGCCACATGTAACGTTATGAGCCTTAGAGACAAAAGGAGGCTCGCGCCCAGAGACAAACTCACACAGAGTAGCACCAAGCTGAAACTGTATTCGGGACAGTTCATGACCTCTTTAGGCCTGTTTGTGACAGAGTGTGTTTTACGTGGCCAGAAACACACCCTTGAGTTTGAAATAGTTGAGGCTAGTCAACAGCCATTACTGTCAGGTTCTACATGCGAGCGCCTTGGACTTATTAACTTCACCATCCCAGCTGATCTTAACATTATAGACAATGTCCAGGCTGGGCCCCTGAGCAAGGAGACACTCCTGAGCAAGTACCATGATGTCTTCAATGCACCGGTCGAGTCAGTTCCCGGCGAAGTCCACTTTGAGTTGGACGCAGCAATCCAGCCTGTCCAGTGTGCACCCCGCAATGTACCAGTGGCCATGAAAGCAGCTACAAAGGCTCAGCTTGACAAATACGAAGCAGATGGCCACATGATATCCGTCACCGAGCCTACAGACTGGATAAGTAATATGGTCATCGTCAAGAAACCAGACAAGCTACGGATATGCATTGATCCTAAACACCTCAACCGGGCTCTGAGATGCTCACATTACATTATGCCCACGTTGGAGGATGTTCTTTACAAGATCCCAAAGGCCAGAGTCTTCACGCTCGTGGACGCCAGAGATGCCTTCCTGCAGTGCAAGCTCGACGAGCCCAGCAGCTACATGACCACCTTTTGGACACCCTGGGGCAGGAAGAGGTGGTTGAAGCTCCCGTTTGGTGTCTCCGTGGCTCCAGAGGTGTATCAGCGGAAACAGCATGAGCTGTTGATGGGACTCAGTGGCGTGGAACCCATAGCAGATGACATCCTCGTAGTAGGCTGTGTGGACAGTGATGAGGAGGCAGAATGTGACCATGATGCCAAGCTGCTGGCCCTGATGGTCAGATGCAGACAGGTCAAGCTAAGGCTAAGCATAAAAAAGCTTCAGTTTAAAGTGCCAGAGGTCCGCTTTCATGGGCACATCTTGTCCTCCACTGGATTGAAGGCGGATCCTGATAAAGTGAATGCTGTCTTGGAAATGCCCCACCCATCTGACGTGAAGGCAGTGCAGCGCTTCGTCGGATTCGTCACCTACCTGGCCAAGTTCCTACCGCGGCTCTCTGAAGTGTGTGAGCCACTAAGGAGGCTCATGGACAAGGACACCATCTGGCATTGGCTCCCAAAACATGACGCAGCGGTGAGGGAAATAAAACAACTGGTCACCCAGACACCTGTACTGCGATACTACGATGTGTCAAAACCTGTCACGATTCAGAGTGACTCAAGCCAGTATGGACTTGGCTGTTGCCTCATGCAGGAGGGCCAGCCTGTGGCATTCGCCTCTAGGGCACTCACCCCAACAGAGCAGAACTATGCCCAGATAGAGAAGGAGTGCCTCAGCATTGTGTTTGCATGCCAACGCTTCCACCACTATCTGTACGGGCGCGACAATATTACCGCAGAGACAGATCACAAGCCCCTTATTGCTATATTCAGCAAGCCTCTCCTGAATGCCCCGAAACGACTGCAGAGCATGCTACTGGCCCTACAAAACTACAACCTCAAGGTGGTGTATAAGCCAGGGCCAGAGATGTATGTGAGTGACACGCTCAGCAGGGCTACTGCATCAGGCACTCACACACGCTCCATGCATGAACGACACGCAGTGTGCAGCTTACAAACAGAGCAAGTGGATGTTGACGAGCAACTCCAGGCATTGAGGTCTGTGATTCTGATGGGCTGGCCCGACTGCAAGGAAGAAACTGCTTTAGCCGTCAGAGATTATTGGCCAGTCAAAGAGGAGCTCAGTGTTCAAAACGGAGTAATATTCAAGGGTCAGAGAGTCGTTATTCCCCGGTCTCTGCGCCCTGAGATGTTGGCGCGCGTGCACTCAAGTCACATAGGAGGTGAGGCCTGTTACAGACAAGCACGTGACACACTGTATTGGCCAGGAATGCAGAGTGAAATCAAAGACTATGTCAGTAAATGCACAATCTGCAATGAATATGCCACTGAGCAACAGAGAGAGACGATGATGTCCCACGAGCTACCGATGCGCCCCTGGCAGATAGTAAGTCTAGATCTCTTCCAGCACAGTGGCAAAGACTTTCTGCTGGTAGTCGATCATTACTCAGACTTCTGGGAGATTGACCTCCTCCCCGACCTCTCAGCAGAGACAACAATCAAACGCTGCAAGGCTAAGTTTGCCCGCTATGGCCAGCCAGATAGGGTAATTTCAGACAATGGACCCCAATTCTCCGGAGTTGAGTTCCGAAAATTTGCTGCAGATTGGGAATTCGAGCACGTCACTTCATCACCACGACACCCAAAAGCTAATGGGAAGGCGGAGTCCGCAGTCAAAATCGCAAAGAACCTCTGCAAAAAAGCTCTGCGAGAGGGCAAAGATGCCTGGAAAGCAATCCTGCAGTGGCGCAATACCCCGACAGAAGGCATGGATAGCAGCCCGGCCCAGCGCCTCATGGCACGGCGCTTAAAAGCAGCTCTGCCAGTAGCCAGCACTCTCCTGGAGCCATGTGTGGTGACAGACGTGCTGGTGAAGCTACGTCACAGAAGACAGGTCTCCAAGTTCATCTATGACAAATCAGCAAAAGACTTACCTGAGCTCAGGGTGGGTGAAACGGTGTGGATGAAGCCACTACCAGGGGACCGGACTGGCCTCTGGAGACTCGGATCCTGTGTACAGAAAGTGGCACCACGCTCCTACTTGGTCGAGGTGAATGGATCACGGTACCGTCGTAACAGGGTTGACCTTCGGATTGCTGAGCCAGCACCTACTCAGAACCCTGATGGTCAAAGGGGTCGCATGACAAAAGACAGAACCCCAGCAAGTGACATGGGGCCTGAGGCACTGGGCGAAGAGCCAGGGGATCACAGGTCGGCCGCTCCCTCGCCCATCAATACTCCCTTTAGACAGTCAGGTGACACGCCTGTGCGGGAACCCGCAGTCCTCGCAGACAAGCCCCCTGTCTTTTCACGCTGTGGGCGTCTGTCCCAGCCACCAAAAAGACTTAATCTGTAGGTTTCCCATTAGGGATTGTTGACAGACAGAGATAAAAGTGAAGAGAGTATCAAAATGTGTTAAGTTGTTACCTGAAAAAAAAAAAAAAAAAATACGAAACTGTTCATGTTGGAAATTATTACTAGGTTTGTTTTGTTAGTGAATTGACAGCTCCTGTCCTATTTTATAAAAGGAAAGATGTTATGGGTGTAAGATGGCACAGTGATGCCATCTGTTGGTAAATGTTAATTACTGCAACTCCAGTGTTTTACCGGTGTGCTTGAAATACCCGGATGTATTGCAATATACTAAACAAGACTGGTTACTCGCATCCATGCCTCTGTCTCGTCATTTAACATTCAAACAGTTATGTAACCAGGTGGAAGCAGCAAAGTGATGGCTATTTAACAGTCTGATGGCTTTGAGATAGAAGCTGCTCCACTCAATGTTGTTTCTTGCACTTGCCCCCAAAGTGTACCATCTGCGTTAACTTGGTTGAGTTTATAAAAACATGTTATATCATGGCTCAGGCTAAGACCCAGATGCAGACACAGGAGGCAGATAGTACGAGTCTCAGAGTTTATTATAGTACAAGGGGCAGGCAATCGGTAGGTCAAGGCAGGCAAAGGGTCGTAATCCAAATCAGAGTCAGGCAGGTACAGGACTGCAGGCAGGATCAGGACAGGCAGAACTGGGAAGACTAGGAAAAACAAAAAACTAGCGCACGGAAATATGCGGGTAGGATTTGACGGGACAAGACAAACTGGCAACAGACAAACAGAAAACGCAGGTATAAATACACAGAGATAATGGGGACAAATGGGAGACACCTGGTGGAGGGTGGAGACAAGCACAAGACAGGTGAAACAGATCAGAGTGTGACAGTTATATATAAATCAACCTCACTGACTGGGGTCTACCATATGGGTGACATTCCAGATTATAATACAAAAATAATGTATAATTAATGTTTACGCTACCCATTATGAAAACCTGAATCTCCTTGCCATCCAAGTAAGAAGATAAGAGCATCCTGACTGTTTGCATCACTGCCTGGTAAGGCAATTGCTCGTCCTCCGACCGCAAGGCACTACAGAGGGTAGTGCGTGCAGCCCAGTACATCACTGGGGCTAAGCTGCCTGCCATCCAGGACCTCTACATCAGGCGGTGTCAGAGGAAGGCCCTAAAAATTGTCAAAGACCCCAGCCACCTCAGTCATAGACTGTTCTCTCTACTACCGCATGGCAAGTGGTACCGGAGTCCCAAGTCTAGGACAAAAAGGCCCCTCAACAGTTTTTACACCCAAGCCATAAGACTCCTGAACAGGTAATCAAATGGCTACCTGGACTATTTGCATTGTGTGCCCCCCCCCAACCCCTCTTTTATGCTGCTGCTACTCTCTGTTTATCATATATGCATAGTCACTTTAACCTGTCTGGGCTAGGGGGCAGTATTTTCACGGCCGGATGAAAAACGTACCCAATTTAAACAGGTTTCTACTCTGGCCCAGACACTAGAATATGCATATTATTAGTAGATTTGGATAGGAAACACTCTGCAGTTTCTAAAACTGTTTGAATGGTGTCTGTGAGTATAACAGAACTCATATGGCAGGCAAAAACCTGAGAAAAATCTAAGCAGGAAGTGAAAAGTCTGGGAATTGTAGTTCTTCTTTTGATTCTCTATCGAAGCTCCAGTGTCTGTGGGGTAACGTTGCACTTCCTAAGGCTTCCATTGGCTGTCTAAAGCCTTCAGAAAGTGGTTTGAGCATTTTCCTGTCACTGGGCAGAGTATAGGAGCTCAGTTACTGAGTGGTCTGCCTGGCAACAAAGGGATTGGATATGCTCGGTCCCGCGAGCGCGCCCCTCCTTCTTTTTCTTCTTGAATGAATATGCTATTGTCCGGTTGGAATATTATCGCAATTTTACGTTAAAAATACCATAAAGATTGATTTTAAACAGCGTTTGACATGCTTCTAAGTACGGTAATGGAACATTTTGACTTTTCGTCTCTCGTTCCGCGCTCGCGCGTTACCCTTTGGATAAGTGATCTGTACGCACGAACAAAACGGAGGTATTTGGACATAAATATGGATTATTTGGAACAAAAACAACATTTCTTGTGGAAGTAGCAGTCCTGGGAGTGCATTCTGACGAAGATCAGCAAAGGTAATACAATATTTCTAATACTAATTCTGAGTTTAGGTTGCCCCGAATTTGGCAGGTGTCTGAATAGCTCGCCGTGATGGCTGAGCTATGTACTCAGTATATTGAAAAATGTGCTTTCTCCGTAAAGCTATTATAAAATCTGACACAGCGGTTGCATAAAGGAGTAGTCTATCTATAATTCTTAAAATAATTGTTATGTATCTTGTCAAAGTTTATGATGAGTATTTTTGTAAATTGATGTGCACATTCACCGGACGTTTTGGTGGGAATACATTTTCTGAATATCACGCGCCAATGTAAAATGCTGTTTTTGGATATAAATATGAACTTTATCGAACAAAACATACATGTATTGTGTAACATAATGTCCTAGGAGTGTCATCTGATGAAGATCGTCAAAGGTTAGTGCTTCATTTCGCTGTGTTTTGGGTTTCATTGACACATGTCCTTGCTTGGAAAATGTCTGTGATTATTTTTGTCTATGTACTCTCCTAACATAATCTAATGTTTTGCTTTCGCTGTAAAGCCTTTTTGAAATCAGACAATGTGGTTAGATTAACGAGAAGTGTATCTTTAAAATGGTGTAAAATAGTCTATGTTTGAGAAAGTTGAATTATGATATTTTGTTGTTTTAGAATTTTCCGCCCTGATATTTCACTGGCTGTGTCCCGCAGGTGCCCATAGCCCATAGAAGTTAACTATACATTCATGTACATACTACATCAATTGGCCCGACCAACCAGTGCCCCTGCACATTGGCTAACCGGGCTATCTGCATTGTGTCCCGCCACCCACCACCCGCCAACCCCTCTTTTACGCTACTGCTACTCTCTGTTTATCATATATGCATAGTCACTTTAACCATATCTACATGTACATACTACCTCAATCAGCCCGACTAACCGGTGCCTGTATATAGCCTCTCTACTGTATATAGCCTCGCTACTGTTTTTTTCACTGTCTTTTTACTGTTGTTTTTATTTCTTTACTTACCTATTGTTCACCTAATACCTTTTTTGCACTGTTGGTTAGCGCCTGTAAGTAAGCATTTCACTGTAAGGTCTACTACACCTGTTGTATTCGGCACACGTGACAAATAAACTTTGATTTGATTTAAACCCACAAGTACACCACAGAATAACACAATGCAATTACTAGGTGTTAGACAGGATTTAGCTAGTTGAAATGAAGTGTATCTTTATCAGTGGTGTAAAGTACTTAAGTAAAAATACTTTCAAGTACTACTTAAGTCGTTTTTGGGGGTATCTGTACTTTACTTTACCATTTAATTTTTTACAAATTTTACTTTTACTTCGCTACATTCCTAAAGAAAATAATGTACTTTTTACTCCATACATTTTCGTAGACACCCAAATGTACTAATTACATTTTGAATGCTTAGCAGGACAGGAAAATGGTCCAATTCACACACTTGTAAAGAGAACATCCCTGGCCATCCCTCTGATCAGGCGGACTCACTACACACAAATTCTTCAATTGTAAAGATGTCTGAGTGTTGGAGTGTGTCCCTGGCTATCTGTAAATTAAAATAACAAGAAAATGTTGTTGTGTGGTTTGCTTAATATAAGACATTTGAAATGATTTAAACTTTTACTTTTGATACTTAAGTATATTTTATCAATTACACTTACTTTTGATACTTAAGTATATTTAAAACCAAATACTTCTAGACTTTTACTCAAGTAGTATGTTACTGGCTGACTTAAATCAAATCAAATCAAATGTATTTATATAGCCCTTCTTACATCAGCTGATATATCAAAGTGTTGTACAGAAACCCAGCCTAAAACCCCAAACAGCAAGTAATGCAGGTGTAGAAGCACGGTGGCTAGGAAAAACTCCCTAGAAAGGCCAAAACCTAGAGAGGAACCAGAGATCTTGGCCATGTTCTGTTATTATATTATAACAGAACATGGTCAAGATGTTCAAATGTTCATAAATGACCAGCATGGTCAAATAATAATAATCACAGTAGTTGTCGAGGGTGCAACAAGTCAGCACCTCAAGAGTAAATGTCAGTTGGCTTTTCATAGCCAATCATTGAGAGTATCTCTACTGCTCCTGCTGTCTCTAGAGAGTTGAAAACAGCAGGTCTGGGACAGGTAGCACGTCCGGTGAACAGGTCAGGGTTCCATAGCCGCAGGCAGAACAGTTGAAACTGGAGCAGCAGCACGGCCAGGTGGACTGGGGACAGCAAGGAGTCATCATGCCAGGTAGTCCTGAGGCATGGTCCTAGGGCTCAGGTCCTCCGAGAGAGAGAAAGAGAGAATTAGAGAGAGCATACTTAAATTCACACAGGACACCGGATAAGACAGGAGAAATACTCCAGATATAACAGACTGAACCTAGCCCCCGACACAAACTTCTGCAGCGTAAATACTGGAGGCTGAGACAGGAGGGGTCAGGAGACACTGTGGCCCCATCCGATGATGCCCTCGGACAGGGCCAAACAGGCAGGATATAACCCCACCCACCTTGCCAATGCACAGCCCCGACGCCACAAGAGGGATATCTTCAACCACCAACTTACCATTCTGAGACAAGGCCGAGTATAGCCCACTAAGATCTCCGCCACGGCACAACCCAAGGGGGGGCGCCAACCCAGACAGGAAGACCACGTCAGTGACTCAACCCACTCAAGTGACGCACCCCTCCTAGGGACAGCATGGAAGAACACCAGTAAGCCAGTGACTCAGCCCCTGTAATAGGGTTAGAGGCAGAGAATCCCAGTGGAGAGAGGGGAACCGGCCAGGCAGAGACAGCAAGGGCGGTTCGTTGCTCCAGAGCCTTTCCGTTCACCTTCACACTCCTGAGCCAGACTACACTCAATCATAGGACCTACTGAAGAGATGAGTCTTCAGTAAAGACTTAAAGGTTGAGAACGAGTCTGTGTCTCTCACATGGGTAGGCAGACCATTCCATAAAAATGGAGCTCTATAGGAGAAAGCCCTGCCCCCAGCTGTTTGCTTAGAAATTCTAGGGACAATTAGGAGGCCTGCGTCTTGTGACCGTAGCATACGTGTAGGTATGTACGGCAGGACCAAATCGGAAAGTTAGGTAGGAGCAAGCCCATGTAATGCTTTGTAGGTTAGCAGTAAAACCTTGAAATCAGCCCTTGCCTTAACAGGAAGCCAGTGTAGAGAGGCTAGCACTGGAGTAATATGATCACATTTTTTGGTTCTAGTCAGGATTCTAGCAGCCGTATTTAGCACTAACTGAAGTTTATTTAGTGCTTTATCCGGGTAGCCGGAAAGTAGAGCATTGCAGTAGTCCAACCTAGAAGTAACAAAGGCATGGATACATTTTTCTGCATCATTTTTGGACAGAAAGTTTCTGATTTTTGCAATGTTACGTAGATGGAAAAAAGCTGTCCTTGAAACAGTCTTGATATGTTCTTCAAAAGAGAGATCAGGGTCCAGAGTAACGCCGAGGTCCTTCACAGTTTTATTTGAGACGACTGTACAACCATCAAGATGAATTGTCAGATTCAACAGAAGATCTCTTTGTTTCTTGGGACCTAGTACAAGCATCTCTGTTTTGTCCGAGTTTAAAAGTAGGAAGTTTTCAGCCATTCATTTCCTTGTGTCTGAAACACAGGCTTCTAGCGAGGGCAATTTTGGGGCTTCACCATGTTTCATTGAAATGTACAGCTGTGTGTCATCTGCATAGCAGTGAAATTTAACATTATGTTTTCGAATGACATCCCCAAGAGGTCAAATATATAGTGAAAACAATAGTGATCCTAAAACGGAACCTTGAGGAACACCGACATTTACAGTTGATTTGTCAGAGGACAAACCATTCACAGAGACAAACTGATATCTTTCCCACAGATAAGATCTAAACCAGGCCAGAACTTGTCTGTGTAGACCAATTTGGGTTTCCAATCTCTCCAAAAGAATGTGGTGATCGATGGTATCAAAAGCAGCACTAAGATCTAGGAGCACGAGGACAAATGCAGAGCCTCAGTCTGATGCCATTAAAAGGTCATTTACCACCTTCACAAGTGCAGTCTCAGTGCTATGATGGGGTCTAAAACCAGACTGAAGTGTTTCGTATACATTGTTTGTCTTTAGGAAGGCAGTGAGTTGCTGCGCAACAGCTTTTTCAAAATTTTTTGAGAGGAATGGAAGATTCGATATAGGCCGATAGTTTTTTATATTTTCTGGGTCAAGATTTGGCTTTTTCAAGAGGCTTTATTACTGCCACTTTTAGTGAGTTTGGTACACATCCGGTGGATAGAGAGCCGTTTATTATGTTCAACATCACTTTTACTTGAGTCATTTTCTGTTAAGGTATCGTTACTTTTTCTCAAGTAAGTTTTCCACAACTGATTTTGAGGGGAACATTATGTAATTAAAAAAGCATCACATTTTCATACTTGACTTAAAGTAAAGTTACATTAATAGAAAATGACACAAGTAAAAGTGAAAGTCCCCCAGTAAAATACTACTTGAGTAAAAGTATTTGGTTTTAAATATACTTCACTATCAAAAGTAAATGTAATTGATAAAATATATTTAATTATTTCAAATTCCTTATTAAGCAAACAAGACAGCATGATTTTCTTGTTTTTTTGTATTTACAGATAGCCAGGGGCACACTCCAACACTCAGACATAATTTACAAATGAAGCATTTGTGTTTAGTGAATCTGCCAGACAAGATGCAGTAGGGATGTCCAGGGATTTTCTCTTGGTAAGTGTGTGAATTGGACCAGTTTCCTGTACTGCTAAGTATTCAAAATGTAAAGGGAAAGGTGTAACGAGTACTTTTTGGGTGTCAAGAGAAAATGTATGCAGTAAAAAAGTACATTATTTTGTTTAGGAATGTACTGAAGTAAAAGTAAAAGTTGTCCAACATTTAAATAGTAAAGTACAGATACCCAAAAAAACTTGGGCTGGAGCTCTCTACCATTGGACTCTGGAGCAGTGGAAACACATTCTCTGGAGTGATCAATCACGCTTCACCATCTGGCAGTCCGACGGATTAATCTAGGTTTGGCGGATGCCAGGAGAACGCTACCTGCCCCAATGCATAGTGCCATCTGTAAAGTTTGGTTAAGGAGGAATAATGGTCTGGGGCTGTTTTTCATGGTTCGAGCCCGGCCCCTTAGTTCCAGTGAGGGGAAATCTTAACGCTACAGTATACAATTACATTCTAGATGATTCTGTGCTTCCAACTTAGTGGAAACCTTTTGGGGAAGGTCTTTTCCAGGCCTATTCGCCCAACATCAGTGCCCAACCTCACTGATGCTCGTGGCTGAATGGAATCAAGTCCCCGCAGCAAAGTTCCAACTTCTAGTGGAAAGCCTTCCCAAAAGAGTGGAGGCTGTTATAGCAGCAAAGGGGGGGACCAACTCCATATTAATGACCATGATTTTGGAATTATATGTTCAACGAGCAGGTGTTCACATACTTTTGGTCATGTAGTGTATTTAGCAGATGTTATTGTGGGTGTAGCGAAATGCTTGTGTTCTTAGCTCCAACAGTGCAGTAATATCTAACAATACACAACAATACACACATATATATACACAGTACCAGTCAAAAGTTTGGACACAGCTACTCATTAAAGCGTTTTTATTTATTTTTACTATTTCCTACATTGTAGAATAATAGTGAAGACATCAAAACTATGAAATAACATATATGGAATCGTGTAGTAGCCAAAACAAATTTAAATAAATCAAAAAATATTTTACATTCTCCATCCTTTGCCCTAATGGCAGCTTTGCACACTCTTGGCATTCTCTCAACCAGCTTCATGAGGAATGCTTTTCCAACAGTCTTGAAGGAGTTCCCACATATGCTGAGGACTGGTTGGCTGCTTTTCCTTCACTCTGCGGTCCAACTCATCCCAAACCATCTCAATTGGGTTGAGGTCGGGTGATTGTGGAGGCCAGGTCATCTGATGCAGCACTTTATCACTCTCCTTGGTCAAATAGCCCTTACACAGCCTGGAGGTGTGTTTTGGGTATTGTCCTGTTGAAAAACAAATGATAGTCCCACTAAGCGCAAACCAGATGAGATGGGGTATTGCTGCAGAATGCTGTGGTAGCCATGGTGGTTAAGTGTGCCTTGAATTCTAAATAAATCACAGACAGTGTCACCATCAAAGCACCCCCACACCATCACACCTCCTCCTCCATGCTTGGGAACCACACATGCGGAGATCATCCGTTCACCTACTATGTGTCTCACAAAGATACGGCGGTTGGAACCAAAAATCTCAAATTTGGACTCATCAGACCAAAGGACAGATTTCCACCGTGTTTCTTGACCCAAGCAAGTCTCTTCTTAATATTGGTATTGACTGACCTTCATGTCTTAAAGTAATGATGGACTATCGTTTCTCTTTGCTCATTTGAGCTGTTCTTGCCATAATATAGACTTGGGCTTTTACCAAATAGGGCTATCTTCTGTATACCACCCCTACCATGTCAATACACAACTGATTGGCTCAAATGCATTAAGGAAAGAAATTCCACAATCTAACTTTTAACAAGGCACACCTGTTAATTGAAATGCATTCCAGGTGACTACCTCATGAAATGGTTGAGAGAATGCCAAGAGTGTGCAAAGCTGTCATCAAGGCAAAGGGTGGCTACTTTGAAGAATCTAAAATCTAAAATATATTTTTATTTGTTTAACACTTTTTCTGGTTACTACATGATTCCATATGTGTTATTTCAGAGCGTTGATGTATTCACTACTATTCTACAATGTAGAAAATAGTTAAAATATAGAAAAACCCTTCAATGACTATGTGTGTCAAAACTTTTGACTGGTACGGTATATGTACTGCTCAAAAAAATAAAGGGAACACTTAAACAACACAATGTAACTCCAAGTCAATCATACTTCTGTGAAATCAAACTGTCCACTTAGGAAGCAACACTGATTGGCAATAAATTTCACATGCTGTTGTGCAAATGGAATAGACAACAGGTGGAAATTATAGGCAATTAGCAAGACACCCCCAATAAAAGAGTGGTTCTGCAGGTGGTGACCACAGACCACTTCTCAGTTCCTACGCTTCCTGGCTGATGTTTTGGTCACTTTTGAATGCTGGCGGTGCTTTCACTCTAGTGGTAGCATGAGATGGAGTCTACAACCCACACAAGTGGCTCAGGTAGTGCAGCTCATCCAGGATGGCACATCAATGCGAGCTGTGGCAATAAGGTTTGCTGTGTCTGTCAGCGTAGTGTCCAGAGCATGGAGGCACTACCAGGAGACAGGCCAGTACATCAGGAGACGTGGAGGAGGCCGTAGGAGGGCAACAACCCAGCAGCAGGACCGCTACCTCCGCCTTTGTGCAAGGAGGAGCAGGAGGAGCACTGCCAGAGCCCTGCAAAATGACCTCCAGCAGGCCACAAATGTGCATGTGTCTGCTCAAACGGTCAGAAACAGACTCCATGAGGGTGGTATGAGGGCCCGACGTCTACAGGGGGGGGGGTTGTGCTTACAGCCCAACACCGTGCAGGACGTTTGGCATTTGCCAGAGAACACCAAGATTGGCAAATTCGCCACTGGCGCCCTGTGCTCTTCACAAATGAAAGCAGGTTCACACTGAGCACGTGACAGACGTGACAGAGTCTGGAGACGCAGTGGAGAATGTTCTGCTGCCTGCAACATCCTCCAGCATGACCGGTTTGGCGGTGGGTCAGTCATGGTGTGGGGTGGCATTTCTTTGGGGGGCTGCACAGCCCTCCATGTGCTCACCAGAGGTAGCCTGACTGCCATTAGGTACCGAGATGAGATCCTCAGACCCCTTGTGAGAACATATGCTGGTGCGGTTGGCCCTGGGTTCCTCCTAATGCAAGACAATGCTAGACCTCATGTGGCTGGAGTGTGTCAGCAGTTCCTGCAAGAGGAAGGCATTGATGCTATGGACTGGCCCGCCCGTTCCCCAGACCTGAATCCAATTGAGCACATCTGGGACATCATGTCTCGCTCCATCCACCAACGCCACGTTGCACCACAGACTGTCCAGGAGTTGGCGGATGCTTTAGTCCAGGTCTGGGAGGAGATCCCTCAGGAGACCATCCGCCACCTCATCAGGAGCATGCCCAGGCGTTGTAGGGAGGTCATACAGGCACGTGGAGGCCACACACACTACTGAGCCTCATTTTGACTTCTTTTAAGGACATTACATCAAAGTTGGATCAGCCTGTAGTGTGGTTTTCCACTTTAATTTTGAGTGTGACTCCAAATCCAGACCTCCATGGGTTGATAAATTGGATTTCCATTGATTATTTTTGTGTGATTTTGTTGTCAGCACATTCAAGTATGTAAAGAAAAAAGTATTTAATAAGATTATTTCATTCATTCAGATCTAGGATGTGTTATTTTAGTGTTCCCTTAATTTTTTTGAGCAGTGTATATATACTGGGATGTATAGACATTATGGACAGTATATGGATAGAATATTTTGTATATCTGAAGAATGCGTAGTATAGAATAGTATATGTACAGCAATAATTAAATAGGATAGGCCTTGACTAGATTACAGAATATACAGTTGAAGTCAGAAGTTTACATACACTTAGGTTGGAGTCATTAAAACCCATTTTTCAACCACTCCATAAATTTCTTGTTAACAAACTATAGTTTTGGCAAGTCGGTTAGGACATATACTTGTGCATGACAAAAGTAATTTATCTTTTTACATTTTTTTTGTCTTTTGTTATTTTTTTTTGTTTACAATTATTTCACTTATAATTCACTGTATCACAATTCCAGTGGGTCAGAAGTTTACATACACTAAGTTGACTGTGCCTTTAAACAGCTTGTAAAATTCCAGAAAATGATGTCATGGCTTTAGAAGCTTCTGATAGGCAAATTGACATCATTTGAGTCAATAGGAGGTGCACCTGTGGATGTATTTCCAGGCCTACCTTCAAACTGAGTGCTTCTTTGCTTGACATCATGGGAAAATCAAAAGAAATCAGCCAAGACCTCAGAATTTTTATTTTTTTTGTAGACCTCCACAAATCTGGTTCATCCTTGGGAGCAATTTCCAAACACCTGAAGGTACCACGTTCATCTGTACAAACAATAGTACGCAAGTATAAACACCATGGGACCACGGAGCCGTCATACAGCTCAGGAAGGAGACGCGTTCTGTCTCCTAGAGATGAATGTACTTTGGTGTGAAAGGTGCAAATCAATTCCAGAACAACAGCAAAGGATCTTGTGAAGATCCTGGAGGAAACAGGTACAAAAGTATCTATATCCACAGTAAAACGAGTCCTATATCGACATAACCTGAAAGGCCGCTCAGCAAGGAAGAAGCCACTGCTCCAAAACCGCCATAAAAAAGCCAGACTACAGTTTGCAACTGCACATGGGGACAAATGTCGTACTTTTTGGAGAAATGTCCTCTGGTCTGATGAAACAAAAATAGAATTGTTTGGCAATAATTACCATCCTTATGTTTGGAGGAAAAAGGGGGAGGCTTGCAAGCCGAAGAACACCATCCCAATCGTATTGCATGGGGGTGGCAGTATCATGTTGTGTGGGTGCTTTGCTGCAGGAGGGACTGGTGCACTTCACAAAATAGATGGCATCATGAGGGAGGAAATTCTGTGGATATAGTGAAGCAACATCTCAAGACATCAGTCAGTAAGTTAAAGCTTGGTCGCAAAGGGGTCTTCTAAATGGACAATGACTCCAAGCATACTTCCAAAGTTGTGGCAAAATGCCTTAAGGACAATGAAATCAATGTATTGGAGTGGCCATCACAAAGCCCTGACCTCAACCCTATAGAACATTTGTGGGCAGAACTGAAAAAGTGTGTGCGAGCAAGGAGGCCTACAAACCTGACTCAGTTACACCAGCTCTGTCAGGAGGAATGGGCCAGAATTCACCCAACTTATTGTGAGAAACTCGTGGAAGGCTACCCAAAACGTTTGACCCAAGTTAAACAATTTAAAGGCAATGCTACCAAATACTAATTGAGTGTATGTAAACTTCTGACCCACTGGGAATGTGATGAAAGAAATAAAAGCTGAAATAAATCATTCTCTCTACTATTATTCTGACATTTCACATTCTTAAAATAAAAGTGGTGATCCTAACTGACCTAAGACAGGGAATTTTTACTAGGATTAAATGTCAGGAATTGTGAAAAACGGACATTAAATGTATTTGGCTAAGGTGTGTGTAAACTTCCAACTTCAACTGTATGTACTGTACATAGGGGTCGAATCCAAGATGGCGTAGCAGTCAGACGTCTTTGTCTTTGTCCTGTCGTGTCCCTTGTATATATCTTTTTACATCTTTTTCTTCGCATATCTTTTAAAAATATTTTCCTAAACCTCAACTTGTAAATACTCTCCTGCAACCCGCCTCAACCAATGTGGTGTGGATCAGTTTTTTTTTCTAAAGTATTTCTATTTACTTCGGATCTGGAATCCCTCAACTGAAGCTAGCCAGCTAACTACCTACCAGCTATCAGTCAGCAAACCATTGCTAGCGGTCATCAGCTTACCTTTAGCTCGGAAAGCTCTCACCAGTTCGAACAACGTGACTCAAACCAGAGCATAACGGACCTATTATTTCCCCCCCTCCATATCCCCGGATTCCTACCTCAAACTCTGAACATTTTCATCTGGATCTTCGCAACTAGCTAACCGCAAACCCTTTGTGACTACTCCTGGCTAGCGTTTCCATCCCGGAGCAAGCACCAATTAGCCTGAAGCTAGCCCGGCCAGGGCTCCTGTGCTACCACCGAAGCCCACTCCTGGGCTACAATATCCGAACCCCTTCTACTGCCGGTACGGGGCACGGAACCCCGCCGATCCTCTACAACTGGAATACCGACATAATCTGCCCGAGGATTCCAACAGGCCCCTCAGGCGCGACGTCCGCTGAAGGCCCATTCTACTAACCGCGGCCTACTAGCTACCTAGAGCTACTTGGAACCCTACTAATTCCACGACTGGTCTATCGACGTCACCGCACGAAGAGGCAAAACAGACTTACACCCATCGCGACATCCCCCAAAGGCTAACTTCCTAGCCGCGGTCTGTTAACTGCTAGCTTGCTTGCCCCGGTCTGCTAACTGCTAGCTTGCCTGCCCAGGTCTGCTAACTGCTAGCCCCGGTCTGCCAACTACTTGCTTGCTAACCCGGTCTGCTAACTGCTAGCTTGCCAGCCCCGGTCTGCTAACTGCTAGCTTGTTTAGCCCTGGCCTACTACCTGTTAGCTTGTTAGCATCGGCCTGCTCACTGTCTGAATCGCCGTGTCCCCAGTCAGCCCAACCACTCACTGGACCCATATGTTCACTTGGCTATGCATGCCTCTCTCTAATATCAATATGCCTCGTCCATTACTGTCCTGGTTAGTGATTACTGTCTTATTTCACTGTAGAGCCTCTAGCCGTGCTCAATATGCCTTAACCAACCATGTTGTTCCACCTCCTACATATGTGATGACATCACCTGGTTTAAACGTCTCTAGAGACTATATCTCTCTCATCATTACTCAATGCCTAGGTTTACCTCCAATGTACTCACATCCTACCTTAACTTTGTCTGTACACTATGCCTTGAATCTATGCTATCGTGCCCAGAAACCTGCTCCTTTTACTCTCTGTTCCAAACGTGCTAGACGGCCAGTTCGTATATCCTTTAGCCTTACTACTTCTCCTCTGTTCCTCTGGTGATGTGGAGGTTAATCCAGGTCCTGCAGTGCCTAGCTCCACTCCCACTCCCCAGGTGCTCTCATTTGTTGACTTCTGTAACCGTAAAAGCCTTGGTTTCATGCATGTTAACATTAGAAGCCTACTCCCTAAGTTTGTTTTACTCACTGCTTTAGCACACTCTGCCAACCCCTAACCCTCTGGTCCGCAGTCCAGAGTCTTCAGCGGCGGTTCGCAGTCCAGAGTCTTCAGCGGCGGTCCGCAGTCCAGAGTCTTCAGCGGCGGTCCGCAGTCCAGAGTCTTCAGCGGCAGTCCGCAGTCCAGAGTCTCCAGCGGTGGTCGGCAGTCCAGAACCTCCAGTGGGGGTTTCCAGTTCTGACCCTCCGGCGAGGATCCACGGTTTGGTTCCTCCGGAGACACAAAAGCGGAGGGATCAGCGGGCGGAGTGGGGGCTACGCCCCGAACCAGAGCCGCCGCCAAGAGTAGATGCCCACCCGGACCCTCCCCTATAGGGGTTCAGGTTTGCGGCCGGGAGTCCGCACTTTTGGGGGGGGTACTGTCACGCCCTGACCTTAGGTTGCCGTTCATTTTCTATTTTTTGGGTTAGATCAGGGTATGATGTGGTGTGGGCATTCTATGCCATTCTATGTTTTCTATTTCTATGTGTTGAGCCTAGTATGGTTCCTAATCAGAGGCAGCTGTCTCTGATTAGGAATCATACTTAGGCAGCCCTTTTTCCCTCCTTCTGTGTGGGATCTTGTTTTTGTACAGCTCAGTTAGCCTGCAGAACGTGACGTTCGTTTTTCCTTGGTTTGTTATTTTGTGTTCCGAGTTAACCTCTCTAGGGGAGGTCAATACTTTTCAGTACATTAATGATCTTCCTTCTGCCTGTACAGAGTCTGAAGTTCCAATGTATGCAGATGATACAGTGATAAATGCATGCAAATAGTAAACAACAAGCTACACAAGAAATCACTACAAAGATAACAACTGATGCCCCTGAGACAGATGTCTATGTATCAGGGGAAGAACTCCAGGTGGTATCCGATTTTAAGTACCACGGCATCATACTTGATTCCAACCTCTCTTTTTAAAAAGCAAATGAAAAAGGTAACTCAAAGAACCCAATTCAACCTAGCTAATTTCCAAAACATATGAAATTGTTTGACTACAGAGGTAACAAACTGTACTTCAAATCTATGATACTCCCCCACTTAACACACTACCTGACTAGTTTGGCCCAAGCTTGCTTTACAACATTAAAACCCATTCAGTCTGTCTGCAGACAGGCTCTCAAAGTGCTTGATAGGAACCCCAATGGCTATAATCACTGTTACATTCTCAGTAAGCATGAGCTCGTGAGTTTAATTTTTTTTATTTTGCAATACACTGACGCGTGTCTTGTATTCAAGATTCTAAATGTCCAGGCTCCCCCTCCACTCAGTAATGACTGGACATTGTTCCACGTAATGGAAACAGATTATAATGTTAGAATACATTAAACTTCCTGCTCAAATTCACCAAGCAACAATCATCAGAAACTTAACTTTTCCTTCCAAGACTTTAAAAATAACATGTAAATCGCCAAATTTATAAAATGCATCAGTCAATTCTTTTAGAAATAAAAACACATTTTGGTGGGCACAACTCTATTGCAATTACCTATCCGCTTATTATTAGAATTCATTAGATTTAGGTAACTGTCTCTTCTTTGATTCAGTTATTTAAATCCGACTCCATTCTCAATATGTTATTTCAGCAGACCATTTAGGCAACGTATTACATCGAAATCACCTCGCTATTATTTTGAATTAATTAGTTTTTCAATTTAAACTAAACAAGTTATTAAAACGTTCAGTTTTTATCTTAAACAAACACTAACGACCGTATCTTTCCAGGCAAAACATACCAATAGTTGAATTATAATCAGAAACCCAGATTTTAGTCCATCGGTGCATAGGCTGGGAAATGAACCCGAGCCTCCCCCGTGGCAGACAAAAATTCTACCACTGAACCACCAAAGCTATTGAAATGATGAAGACTCCCCACAAATAACCATATTTAAAATTGTCTGTGGTCGTAAAATCAGGCACGTACTACCGAGACAATTCCCAGAAAATAGCCCTCATTTACAGATCCAAGCGTTACTCTGGCGATGATTCTCATTACTCTCGCTCTCGTTGTCTCTTTCTTTTGTCACTCTCTCTATCTCCTTCTCAGAATTTAGGAATAATTACTATCGACTGGTTAATATATCTGTCTTAGACGCAAGTAATTATCTTCTTATCCTCGTTGAAAACTTTCGATGTGTGTGCTTTTTATTTTCTCACTCAATTACTATCGTTATTTCCCAATGTGTATTCTCTCTATGTGTGTGTACCTCCTTTCATGGAATAATCAGACCTCTTTTGCGCCCCTTCGGTAGATCTCGACTATCCCCACCAGAACTCTTACTTTCACCAGAACTCTTACTTTCACCAGAACTCTTACATTCACCAGAACTCTTACGTTCACCAGAACTCTTACGTTCACCAGAACTTTTACGTTCACCAGAACTCTTACGTTCACCAGAACTCTTACGTTCACCAGAACTCTTACGTTCACCAGAACTCTTATGTTCACCAGAACTCTTAGGTTCGCAGCCTAATATCTATTTTGACCAGGTTTCCTCTTAGGTCTCAATATTACCTAGTTTATATCAGCAGTGGCCACAGATGCCTAGGGTCATTACGGGCCCCCCTCCCAGAACTCTTACGTTCGATTTGGATCTATGTCCAATTCCTGTCTTCCATTTGCACAGAATACTTGGTTCCCTTTAAAACATTTTTCTCCACACAAAATTCTAAAGACAGGTCACCAGACATAAACCCCTTTGGCTATTTCAGTGTCTAACACCCAGAGTACATTAAAATCCTCTACATCTTTAATGCAATCATACAGATATTATCCCCTGTATCCGTGAATAAAAGCATTGACCTTATTTTTGCAGCTGAGGTTTCAATGTTGGTTGGATCTTGTCACCGTTTCTGTCGCGTACCAGTTTGCCACCGGCCTGTAAAGAACCCTCCGAATGGGGCCAGGTCTTTAATCTACGGATATTTCATCCGCCCGTGCACGGTTTCGGTGTCTCCATGGAACGACAGAAAAAGATATTGAGATCTGGCTTCGAAGGACCAAACTGTCATGAGAATTTTCAATCCCAATGATAATAACTAACAATTATTTAAGCTTTGACTAATCCCCTAGGTTTGTAAGACCCTGGGTTTAATAATAATTAGGCAAAGACTCAGCTTATGCAAAAGGTCCGTAAAGTTTATTCACGAGAAGGTTCTAAAGTCCATAATACAAAGACATGCCATTTTATAACTCACTCCCTCCCTACCTACTACACGCACATACATACACACAAACAGTAGGTGGGATGTATCTTTCCCCATAGTTCTCACCACTCGTTTATCACTACAAAGCTGGCAGGTCCATCCCCCGAGATTAGATGGACATTGACGGGACTCCCTTTCCTGCCGTAAGTTTCTCAGAGTTTAACCAGGTCAGGTCATGAATAGTTTAATTGTTCTCTGTGTTTTCTTAAGACACACACACACATATTTCTACTTGTCTCGACAAACCTTATTGGACTGAAGTTTATCATTCTAATGATTAATTATATATGTTACACAATCCATCAGTTACTCTTCAGGGTGGAATTCTTTGGTCATTACCTTAAACATATAAATTCCCTTATCAGAGACGCGGCGTTGGACCATTACGCAGTGTTCACCCACTGTTTTCAGGCAGTGTTCGACCACCAGCCGAGGGTGAACGTCTGTTCCACCTGAGGCAGGGGACGAGGAGCGTGCAGGATTTCGCCTTGGACTTCCGGACTCTGGCCGCCAGCGCGGGATGGAATGACAGGGCCCTGATCGATCACTACCGGTGCAGTCTGCACGAGGACGTCCGTCGGGAGTTGGCCTGCCGAGACACTGGCGGACCTGTCCATCCGGCTGGACAACCTGCTGACTGCCCGCGGACGTCCGGGTCGGGGCCTGTCAGTTCCATCCCCCAGCACCTCCGCTCCGACGCCCATGGAGCTGGGAGGTGCTGCACTTAGGACAACCGGAGGAGGGGCCATTCCCTGCACCATCTGTGGCCGCAGAGGGTACACTGCTGGTCGGTGCTGGGGGGTTCCTCAGGGAGTTGAGGCAGCAGGCAGGGCACTATTGTGTCACCCCAGGTGAGTCGGCACCAGGCTCACCCAGAGCCCCCTGTTGCTCACATGTATGTGTTTATTTCATTTCCTGAGTTTTCCCCGCATTCCCAGCATAAGGCACTAGTAGATTCAGGCGCAGCTGGGAATTTTATTGACCATTCATTTGCCCATAGTTTAGGGATCCCCCTTGTTCCTGTGGATATACCCTTCCCTGTGCACGCCCTAGATAGTCGACCATTAGGGTCAGGGCTGATTAGGGAGGCCACCGCTCCACTAGACATGGTTACGCAGGAGGGTCATAAGGAGAGAATCAGTCTCTTCCTTATTGATTCTCCTGTGTTTCCCATGGTGCTGGGCTTACCCTGGTTGGCCTATCATGACCCCACTATTTCGTGGCAACAGAGGGCTCTCAAGGGGTGGCCACGAGAGTGCTCAGGGAGGTGTGTGGGGGTTTCCATCGGTGCGACTACGGTGGAAAGTCCAGACCAGGTCCCCACCGTGCGCATCCCCTCAGAATATACCGATTTGGCTTTCGCCTTCTGTAAGAAGAGGGCGACTAAATTACCACCTCATCGACGGGGGGCTTGTGCGATAAATCTCCTGGTAGATGCAGCACTTCCCAGGAGTCACGTGTATCCCCTGTCACAGGAGGAGATGGCAGCTATGGAAACATATGTCTCCAAATCCCTGGGGCAGGGGTACATTCGGCCCTCCACTTCACCTGCCTCCTCAAGTTTCTTTTTTGTGAAGAAGGATGGGGGTCTGCGCCCGTGTATTGACTATCGAGGTATCAATCAGATCACTGTGAGGTACAGCTACCCGCTGCCTCTCATCGCCAGTGCGATCGAGTCAATGCACAGGGCGCGCTTCTTCACAAAATTGGATCTCAGGATTGCTTACAACCTGGTGCGTATCCGGGAGGGGGGGCGAGTGGAAGACGGCATTTAGTACCACCTCAGGGCACTATGAGTACCTCGTCATGCTGTAAGAACAATCCGAAATTAATTTTTGATACTGTCGCAAATTTAACTAAAAAGCAGCATTCCCCAAGAGAGGATGGCTCTCACTTCAGCAGTGATGAATTCATGAACTTCTTTGAGGAAAAGATCATGATCATTAGAAAGCAAATTACGGACTCCTCTTTAAATCTGCGTATTCCCCCAAAGCTCAATTGTCCTGAGTCTGCACAAACCTGCCAGGACCTAGGATCAAGGGAGATACTAAAGTGCTTTAGTACTATATCTCTTGACACAATTATGAAAATAATCATGGCCTCTAAACCTTCAAGCTGCATACTGGACCCTATTCCAACTAAACTACTGAAAGAGCTGCTTTCTGTGCTTGGCCCTCGTATGTTGAACATAATAAACGGCTCTCTATCCACCGGATGTGTACCAAACTCACTAAAAGTGGCAGTAATAAAGCCTCTCTTGAAAAAGCCAAATCTTGACCCAGAAAATATAAAAAACTATCGGCCTATATCGAATCTTCCATTCCTTTCAAAACATTTTGAAAAAGCTGTTGCGCAGCAACTCACTGCCTTCCTGAAGACAAACAATGTACACGAAATGCTTCAGTCTGGTTTTAGACCCCATCATAGCACTGAGACTGCACTTGTGAAGGTGGTAAATGACCTTTTAATGACGTCAGACCGAGGTTCTGCGTCTGTCCTCGTGCTCCTAGATCTTAGTGCTGCTTTTGATACCATCGATCACCACATTCTTTTGGAGAGATTGGAAACCCAAATTGGTCTACATGGACAAGTTCTGGCCTGGTTTAGGTCTTATCTGTCGGAAAGATATCAGTTTGTCTCTGTGAATGGTTTGTCCTCTGACAAATCAGCTGTAAATTTCGGTGTTCCTCAAGGTTCCGTTTTAGGACCACTATTGTTTTCACTATATATTTGACCTCTTGGGGATGTCATTCGAAAACATAATGTTAAATTTCACTGCTATGCGGATGACACACAGCTGTACATTTCAATGAAACATGGTGAAGCCCCAAAATTGCCCTCGCTAGAAGCCTGTGTCTCAGACATAAGGAAGTGGATGGCTGCAAGCTTTCTACTCTTAAACTCGGACAAAACAGAGATGCTTGTTCTAGGTCCCAAGAAACAAAGAGATCTTCTGTTGAATCTGACAATTCATCTGGATGGTTGTACAGTCAAATAAAACTGTGAAGGACCTCGGCATTACTCTGGACCCTGATCTCTCTTCTGAAGAACATATCAAGACTGTTTCAAGGACAGCTTTTTTCCATCTACGTAACGTTGCAAAAATCAGAAACTTTCTGTCCAAAAATGATGCAGAAAAATGAATCCATGCCTTTGTTACTTCTAGGTTGGACTACTGCAATGCTCTACTTTCCGGCTAACCAGATAAAGCACTAAATAAACTTCAGTTAGTGCTAAATACGGCTGCTAGAATCCTGACTAGAACCAAAAAATGTGATCATATTACTCCAGTGCTAGCCTCTCTACACTGGCTTCCTGTTAAGGCAAGGGCTGATTTCAAGGTTTTACTGCTAACCTACAAAGCATTACATGGGCTTGCTCCTACCTATCTTTCCGATTTGGTCCTGCCGTACATACCTACACGTATGCTACGGTCACAAGACGCAGGCCTCCTAATTGTCCCTAGAATTTCAAACAGCTGGAGGCAGGGCTTTCTCCTATAGAGCTCCATTTTTATGGAATGGTCTGCCTACCCATGTGAGAGAGGCAGACTCGGTCTCAATCTTTAAGTCTTTACTGAAGACTCATCTCTTCAGTAGGTCCTATGATTGAGTGTAGTCTGGCCCAGGGGTGTGAAGGTGAATGGAAAGGCTGGAGCAACGAACCGCCCTTGCTGTCTCTGCCTGGCCGGTTCCCTTCTCTCCACTGGGATTCTCTGCCTCTACCCCTATTACGGGGGCTGAGTCACTGGCTTACTGGTGTTCTTCCATGCCGTCCCTGGGAGGGGTGCGTCACCTGAGTGGGTTGAGTCACTGACGTGGTCTTCCTGTCTGGGTTGGTGCCCCCCCTTGGGCTGTGCCGTGGCGGAGATCTTTGTGGGCTATACTCGGCCTTGTCCCGGGATGGTATGTTGGTGGTTGGAGATATCCCTCCAGTGGTGTGGAGGCTGTGCTTTGGCAAAGTGGGTGGGGTTATATCCTACCTGTTTGGCCCTGTCCGGGGGTTTCATCGGATGGGGCCACAGTGTCTCCTGACCCCTCCTGTCTCAGCCTCCAGTATTTATGCTGCAGTAGTTTATGTGTCGGGGGGCTAGGGTCAGTCTGTCACATCTGGAGTATTTCTCTTGTCTTTTCCGGTGTCCTGTGTGAATTTAAATATGCTCTCTAATTCTCTCTTTCTCTTTCTTTATTTTTTCCTAGGACCTGAGCCCTAGGACCATGCCTCAGGACTACCTGGCTTGATGACTCCTTGCTGTCCCCAGTTCACCTGGCCGTGCTGTTGCTCCAGGTCCAACTGTTCTGCCTGCAGCTATGGAACCCTGACCTATTCACCGGACGTGCTACCTGTCCCAGACCTGCTGTTTTCAACTCTCTAGAGACAGCAGGAGCGGTAGAGATACTCTCAAAGATCGGCTATGAAAAAGCCAACTGACACTTACTCTTGTGTTACTGACTTGTTGCACCCTCGACAACTACTATGATTATTACTATTTGACAATGCTGGTCATTTATGAACATTTGAACATCTAGGCCATGTGCTGTTATAATCTCCACCCGGCACAGCCAAAAGAGGACTGGCCACCCCTCATAGCCTGGTTCCTCTAGGTTTCTTCCTAGGTTTTGGCCTTTCTACGGAGTTTTTCCTAGCCACCGTGCTTCTACACCTGCATTACTTGCTGTTTGGGGTTTTAGGCTGGGTTTCTGAACAGCACTTTGAGATATCAGCTGATGTAAGAAGGGCTATATAAATAATTGTGATTTGATTTGATTTGATGACCAGGATATGGGTAGGTTGCTGGGTCATATTGCCAGGACTGGCCAAGGGAGTGGGCGGCGTTCATCCCCTGTGCAGAGATGGCCCAAAACTCACTCCGCCACTCCTCCACTAACCTCTCTCCTTTCCACTGCGTACTGGGGTATCAGCTGGTTCTGGCACTTTGGCATCAGAGCCAGATCGAAGCTCCTTCGGTGGACGAATGGCTAAAGCGCTCGGAGGAGACCTGGGAGGCCGCCCATGTACACCTACAATGGGCCGTGAGGCGGCAGAAAGCGAGCGCCGACTGCCACCGCAGTAAGGCCCCAGTGTTCGCACCGGGGGACCGGGTCTGGCTCTCGACCCGAAACCTGCCCCTCCGCCCTGCCCTGCCGGAAGCTTGGTCCGCGGTTTGTGGGGCCATTTAAAGTCCTGAGGAGACTGAACGAGGTATGCTACAGGTTACAGTTTCCCCCAGATTATCGTATTAATCCCTCGTTCCATGTGTCTCTCCTCAGGCCGGTGGTGGCTGGTCCACTCCAGGAAGCTGAGGTGCGGAGGTTCCTCCGCCCCCTCTGGACATCGAGGGGGCCCCGGTGTATGCTGTTCGAGCCATCCTGGACTCGAGGCGTCGGGCGAGGGGCCTTCAGTACCTCGTGGAGTGGGAGGGGTACAGTCCGGAGGAGAGATGCTGGGTGCCGGTGGAGAACGTCCTGGACCCTTCGTTGCTGCGGTATTTCCACCGTCTCCATCCGGATCGCCCTACACCTCATCCTCCGGGTCATCCCCGAGGTCGGTGTCGGCGAGCTGCTGGAGCCGCGTGTCAAGTGGGGGGGTACTGTCCCGACTTCCGCCGAAGTCGATCCCTCTCCTTGTTCGGGCGGCGTTCGACGTCACCGACTTTCTAGCCACCGCCGATCCACTTTTCATTTTCCATTTGTTCTGTCTTTGTCTTACACATCTAGCTTCACTCAACCAATGACTTGTTTATTATTTAATCCTCTGTTCCCCATGTTGTGTTTGTGAGTGATTGTTTATTGTAATTCGGTCCGTCTTTGTGGGCTTGTGATGTTACTTTGTAAATTTGTCTTTTTGAGTAAAGTACGTTGATTACTCATATCTGCTGTCCTGCGCCTGACTCTCTACACCAGCTACACACAGGACCCTTACACAGGCTGAAGGGAGGCAACGGGCAGAGACAGAGAGAGGGCTCCTGCCTCCTGCACTGAGGGCCAGAGGCAGCTGAGCTGAGAGGATGGGAGGAGAGAGAGAGGGGGTGTCATTAGGGTAGTTTGTAATTTTGTCTCTCTTTGTATAGAGGGCCTGTGACAGGGATGAAGTGAGGGGGAGGACTTGTTGCTGAAAAAACGTTGTGTGCCAGTTTGGTGTGTAGTTCTCTTTCTCCCTTGAGTCTTTCTTACTGTAGCTCAGTCTCTCTGGTCTGCCTGTCCTCTGTGAGGCTCAGACACACTAGGAAAAAGGGTCGCCGGTCTGCATGCTACAGCCACATCGGTGAACTTTCTCACTGGGAGCAATTCTGAGGCAGTAGACCATTCTGAGGCAATGCTAAGGAAAGGTCCATTAGTCCTGTCATCTGGATTCTAGATGAGGATGCCTTTAAAGAAGTACATTCTGTACCCATTGGAGCTCAGGATTCTGGGATACACACAGGAACACAGCTGACAGAGTTTGCCAACTGACTCTATACCTCCGAACAGGACTGAGGTAAGTCATGCTCCTTCACTTTAAAAGTTACAAAGATAGGATCACCTTTCAGATTTAATAAGAATAGTGCTGCTATTATAATGATAGATGATCAATGGTTAATGTTTGGCGATATGGTACAGGGCTTCTGACACTACCATTTGGCAATCATGTGATGTATTCTTTTTCTTTGGTATTCCAGTTTACTTACAGAAACTTGTTGGTACCAATAATGTGTTTCACTGAGGTTGTGTTTTGTGTCAATGTTGTGGTGATAATGGTGTTTATGGTGTTGACAATGGTGGTAGCCAGAGTTGACCCTGAAAGGATTGTGTTGACCAATGGGATGGAAGTGTGAGTTGACTCTGACTGGGTTTTGTTGACCATCGTCACCCCAGTGTTGACTTGCTAATAAATTCCAGCCAGGCAGACAGGGTTAAGTGTACTTTCACCTTCCAGGGGAACATCTGGTTGGCTTTCAAGGCTTAAAAGACAGTCTGAGCTGCATCTTAGATATTGCAGTAGCACTTTTACATGTTCTGCTTTCCACTGAAAATGCCTGTATGGAATGTTGCATCTTTGTGGCCAGTGTCTGACTGTAATGTACTTGTTGGTGTACAATTATAGTTCTTTGAAATGGGCCAAAAGCTAGTTTTACTGAATGAATACATCTCTACATGTTATAGATATAGAGTATCATGTTTTATTGGGGGAATCTGCTAATGAATCTCTATCACTGCTTATTTCCATGGGCAAGAAGAGCAGTTGAACAGGTAGATGGAGAAGCAGCTGACTATTGGCCTGTCTCTGTTGCTGGGGCTCCTCCTAGTCATTGCCTGAGGTGGGGGGGCGGAAAGGAAGAGTCCCAGAAGCGCCCGTCCCGCTCCTCAGAGCTAAAAGCAGGCCGCTGCTCTACACCTTTATTGTTCCCCAGCAGCAACTGAAGGGGGCGCTGTGCGTGAGCACCGAGTCCACCACCGGCGCCGCCAACCACTCAGAGGTAATGGCTCTGCGGGGTGAGTTGAGCCGTCAGCAGGAACAGCTGGAGAAGCTGAGGGGCCAGCTGGAGCAGGAGGGGGCCCTGGTTACGGAGGTACGGGCGCTACGGAAAGTAGAGCGGCAGCATGAACTCCCGCATCGCCCAGCTCTACGCCCAGCTGCTGCACGAGGTTATGTACAGGAAGGACCAGGTGGTTGAACAGAGGCGGGTCGAGAACCTACTGCTCAATGCCACCGCACAGGTAATCAGACAGAGAGCATTGTGGGAACAGCTGTGTTCATAAGGGGGAAGTTAGAATCATATAACTGTATACCTTCTCCTACTATCTCTCTACTGTCTTAGTATCCTTTACCTATCGATGACAGGCATGTAGCACCTTGATACATCCCTGATTGTCCCGTTGTCTGTTGCTCGGTCATGGTGGACCAACATCCCAGATGCTGCAGATCTCCACTAGTTACAGGGAGCTGGAGAAGAAGTATGGAGCCCTCACCTCCATGATGAGCAACCAGAGTCAGCTCATCGCTCGGCTGGAGAAGCTGTGCCAGGCCACCAAGAACACTACCCCCACCTCCACAGGTAGGGGGAGCTCTGTATTTATCAAACTACAGGCATTGTTATCATGGGCCTTTCTCAAGCACTGGACCCTTACCCATGAAGCTAAAGTTGTACCATAACATACTACAGTACCCACATGGTCTGTACAAAAGTATTTATATTTGTGTTGTAATTGGACAGATGACCTCTGAACCCTGAGTATCCAGTCCAGTGGGCGTCTGAATGACAGCTCACAGTCCAAGGAGATGGCTAATGATGTTCAGAGAGACCAGGGTGCCCCTCCACAACAGCCACAGGAGGAGAGAGAACCCCTGCAGGGGACAAAGGTGCTCCCCACCACCATGGCCGACACCCCTACTGACGTCCCCCTTCATAAGCTTCCCTGTCACTAAGACCCCAGGTAAATCACTGCACCCTCAGAGCTTACAACTGCCAACGGCGCTTTCAGCTTAACCAACACTGTCTATGTAGGAATGAAGGTCTGTCTTTGTAAGACAGTGTGAAAGAGTAACACTATGTATCTATCTTCCCCGGCAGCGTTATCACACATTACAACACCTTGTTTCTATTTCAGTCAATACATAGCAAATCTCATTGGTTCCTGCTTTGTTTCGATATTGTTTTTCGATATTGTTTTCTGTCACCTCTGACAACAATCAGAACAAGAAAGCTGTTTTCTTTTGGCCCTTCAAATGCTTAATTGTTTGCTGTTGGGACCTTGAGTTTGTGTATGAAACAGTGTCAGTATTTTGTCAGTGTTATTTACACTCCAGAAGACACTGCAGAAGCTCGGGGAGTCACTGACCCGCTGATAGGACTTTGTTATCTCTCTGGGAATGCCTAAACAATGTCTAATAACTGCCAGCTTTTCTTATCAGAGTAGAGAAGGGGCTTTGTTAATGAGTAACACACACACACACAAAGTTTGACTTTGATATAACATTTGCAAATCCATCAATAATATTTGTTATAAATAACAATCAAATGGGCCAAAATATAATTCTCTTTTAGGAAATAAACCATCAAAAGTAGCTAATCCACAATTTGGTACCAATAATCAGATTTGTCAGCACCTCCTCTTTAGAAAGAGCGAATAGGATGAATTCCAAATAAAAATATATTAGAATCTAAAAAAATCTAATTTACCAGCACTACACACAACAACACTCTCTCTCTCTCTCTCTCTCTCTCACACACACACACAACACACACACACACACACACACACACACACACACACACACACACACACACACACACACACACCACACACACACACCCCTAATCACAGCCCTCTTTAGGACATTGCTATGTAACCTTGAATTACAAGGCGATACCCCCATACAATGCACGTTGTGTGTGCAAATGGAATGTGTGAGATTACAAGGCAGAGCATTCAGATGTGTGACACCACCTTGTATGGACAGGCTCCTCCCACAGTGGAGCTGAGCAGCAGCATGGGGACTTCACACCAGTTACAGTATAGAATAAAGGGACCATGACTCAGAGCTTGTGTGTGTGTGATGAGTGACAAGGAGATACTTGTCTATAGAATGAGTATACGGTTACAGTATGAATAACCCTCGGTCTGGACTGTGTGAGAGAGAGGTGATGCTTAGCCTTTCTGTGTCCGTTCATGCGGTGTATGCTTTTCGTTTCCAGTGTGACATAAGACATACAACATGTGTTGTGAAAGAATGTCTTCGGCAGTAAAGAGATAAGCTGAAGCAAAGCGAGAAAACATGTATCTGTGACCCTGTTGGCTCTAAAACAAACAGAATTCCAGACCCCTCTCTCCATTACGTGTCTCACTCACTCCCTCATTCCCAGCAGTTGGTTGAGCCTGCCTAGTGGCAGGTGGGCGGAGTTTGGACGTTCTGGACTTCCATTAGTTCCATTGCACCAGGCATGCTCAATCGAGCACAATTATGACTATTTGAACCCAGGTATGTTCCGAAATCCTAACTGTCTTTGTGAATCACATACCTACACCATCTCTGTCCCTCAGGACCCTGGAGGGGACTGCCAGCATGTGCTGGACTCGGGCGAGACCACCAATGGGATCTACCTGCTGCGTCCACAGAGCGCCAACCGGCTTCTGCAGGCCTGGTGTGAACAGACCAAGTCCCAGGGAGGCTGGACCGTGATCCAGAGGAGACAGGACGGATCAGTCAACTTCTTCAGGACTTGGGAGCAGTACAAGGTGCTCTCACCTCCAGTGTGCAGTGAGCACTAAAAGTGAAGCGCTCAAGAGCTTGTTATGACATCAGCCAGTGTGCTATTACCCATTACAATACAAAACACACAGTGAGTGTGTGCACTGCAGACCCATAATTCTTTTCCCTCCTCCATTTGCCTTTCATTTCAGCTGATTATATGTGATGAAACATGAGCTGTATAGTTACTGTAATTGACAACCATCACAGTGGGCTCTAAAACCAGAAAAACAGCTGGTATTACAGCTCAGAGTATCCTTCAGTTGATGACGGTTTAACACCACAGAAGTCATGAAAACTATTGCTACAGTGAACATAACCCTAAACTATCTGTTGTACCCCTCCACCCCAGCAAGGCTTTGGGAACCTAGATGGAGAGTACTGGCTGGGTCTGGAGCACCTCTACTGGCTGACCAAGCAGGCCCACTACAAGCTTCTGGTGGCCATGGAGGACTGGCAGGGCCGCCAGGTGTTTGCAGAGTACGACAGCTTCCGCCTGGAGCCTTGAGAGCGACTGGTACCGTCTGAGGCTGGGGGAATACCAAGGCAACGCCGGAGACTCAATGTCCTGGCACAATAACAAAGCCTTTACAAACTTTGGACAAGGATAAGGATGCTTATTCAGGTGAATCCACTCTCACCTCTACTACCCTCTCTTTTTTCATTTCTGCCTCTTTTCATGGCTGCCTGTTTGAACACCCAGGTTTGGCTTAATGAGTTTATGAGATAGTTTCTCATGAGAGTTTCTCTCTCCATTTCCTCATTAGGGAACTGTGCCCACTTCCAGAAGGGGGCTGGTGGTACCACATGTGTGCCCACTCCAACTTAAACGGCGTGTGGTATCGAGGGGGTCACTACCGCAGCCGCTACCAGGATGGGGTTTACTGGGCAGAGTTCCACGGGGGCTCCTACTCCCTCAAGACAGTCACCATGATGATCAAACCCACCTAACCCTCTTCCCATTAGATATACACCACAGGAGGTTGGTGGCACCTTAATTGGGGAGGACGGGCTCGTGGTAATGGCTGGAGTGGAATAGTTTCAAATGTATTTGATGCCATTCCATTCACTCCGTTCCAGCCATTATTATGAGCCGTCCTCCCCTCAGCAGCCTCCTGTGTTATACACACATGTCAATCATGCATCACGGCAATATTATGGTTCCTTCATGGATAAGGAAGGATGTTAAAGTTCTTATATGTTAAACAGGTATGTTAATAAGACAGCGTTTAGACTGACATGCCAACACAACATGTGGATTTGTTTTCTAACTGCAATGTATTTATTTTATAAAAAATTGCAAAACAATGTTTGAAGATTACACCACAAGGTGAGAACTGACGTTGTGGTTTGATGCAGTGGTGTAAAGTACTTAAGTAAAAAATACTTTAAAGTACTACGTAAGTCATTTTTTGGGGTATCTACTTTTACAATTTATATTTTTGATTCTTTTACTTTATTTCATTCTAGAAGAAAATAATATACTTCTTACTCCGTACATTTTCCCTGACACCCAAAAGTACTCGTTACATTTTAATGCCTACCAGGACAGGAAAATGGTGTAATTCACGCACATAAATAGAAAATCCCCTGTCATCCCTACTGCCTCTGAACTGGCAGACTCACTAAACACAAATGCTTTGTTATAAATTATGTGTAAAGTGTTGGAGTGTTTCCCTGGCTGTAACGGTCGTCGTATGAAGTGGACCAAGGCGCAGTGAGTTGAGTGCTCATTTTAACTTTTATTTGAACACTGAAAAAACTAAAACAAGAACGAACAGTAATGCAGGCTACACCAGCTATGCAAAACAACTTCCCACAACCACAGGTGAACAAAGGGCTACCTAAGTATGACTTCCAATCAGCAACAACGATGTACAGCTGTTCCTGATTGAGAGCCATACCAGGCCAAACAAAGAAATACACACCTAGAAAATCATAGAAATACAAAACCAGAACAATACCCAAAAACCCCGGAACACATAAAACAAACACCCCCTCTTACATAAGAACATATCCCAACAAACCCTGAACCACATAAAACAAACACCCCCTGCCACATCCTGACCAAACTGCAACAACAAATAACCCCTTTACTGGTCAGGATGTGACACTGGCTATCGGTAAATAAAAGAATGTGCTTAATATAAGGAAAAAGGTTTGCTTAATATAAGGAATTTGAAATTATTATACTTTTACTTTTGATACTTAAGTATATTTGAGCTATTGCATTTACTTTTGATACTTATGTTTATTTAAAACCAAATACTTTTTACTTACACTCAAGTAGAATTTTACTGGGTGACTTTCACTTTTACTTGAGTCATTTTCTATGAAGGTATATTTACTTTGACTCAAGTATGACAATTGCGTACTTTTCCATCACTGGTTTGATGTCATGTATCAGTTAACAATTTCCTCTTTGCACAGCATCAGGGTAGGGTTTGAATTTCCTCTTTGAAACCACTTGCTTCACACAGTAAGCTCTCTGCCTGAGATACACTAACTGGCACTAGCACAGCGTTAGGACCGAGCCTGGACCAACGGGTGGACCATCAGTCAGGGCATCCCGTCTTACAACATCCCCCATCACCCTCACCTTGCTCAGCATGGGGTACCAGAGAACTACCATGATCTCACTCCAGAGGATGTTGGGCCTCATGCTTATGCTGTTACATGGAGGTGAGTGGTCAATTTGTTCCATACTTATCTATTAATGTCTATTGTTGTGATCGCTGTGTGGATTATGATGTTTTTGTTGACTGTAGTTTATCATATAGTTATTATCTACTCTGGTGATATAGTAACTGTTTGCTGTCTCCCAGGGTGGTACTTAAACATGTGCTTTCCTCCTGCTAACAACATTTTAACGGAAGTTGATTGTTGACAAAGGAAATTAGTTTTAACCCCACAATGGCCAATTTGAAGACTATATTTGAGAGCAATTAAAGTCAAGAAATTCAAGTATTCAATGAGCAATAGAAAAGTTAGATTGATATGTTGCAATAATGCAATAAGGTAACAGTCATCAGTAGACAGGGCCCTGAGTTTTTCCTGATCAGGTCACATGGATAGAAACAACTCAGGACTCTAATTAAAGGATACAATTATATAATGACATGAAATCACAAAAAACACACACTCACACAGGTACAACACAGACACTGTTGATGTTATTGAGTGATATGTCAGTGTCCTAAATGGGTGGGGTGGGTGTGAATTTCCATGTGGTGTAACACTGAGGGCAACATATATGACTGCTGACTGGTGGGTGTGGTGCTTGGTTGTTAGTATGGTAGTTTGGCTAGTATGTGCTAACCTATTGTCCCGACTTCCGCCGAAGTCGGTCCCTCTCCTTGTTCGGCGCGGCGTTTGGCGGTCGACGTCACCGGCCTTTTAGCCATCGCCGACCCACTTTCATTTTCCATTTGTTTGTCTTTGTTTTACACACCTGGTTTCAATCCCCCAATTACTTGTTCATTATTTAACCCTCTGTTCCCCCATGTTTGTTTGTGAGTGATTGTTTGTATGTATACAGTCCGTTATTGTGGGCTAGTTTATTGTGTTGTATTTATTGATTCCTTGAGTAAATTACGTTCCTTACTCATATCTGCTGTCCTGCACCTGACTCCTCCACACCAGCTACACACAGGCCGTTTACACCTATATAAACTCCATATTTGACAGAAGCACCATTGTCACGTTTGTAACACATAGGGATGGACTATGTGCTTTACAGTGCACTATTAAGCAATTGTTTGTTCCATGATATACTGTACTTGCACAATAGGAAATGCGTCTGAATATTTTGGGCAAGGTGATTCCCCTTTCAGCATGTTTCAGAAGGGATGAGATCATCAACAACCTAATGTAATATTTTCATGAGAAATTTAAATGTTTGGGCAACCAATGATCAACCATTTCATGTAATGTGGCTCAGAGTTCACCCGTACTGCAGTTTCCAGGAAAGGTCATTGTGAAATCCAAACAAAGACTAAAGGCACCACCCACTCTGACTTTATCACCAGCTGCAGATGAAGCATGTCTACCTGACATCAACCACCTGACTCTGGAGCCTCCTGTGGTGGTGGTGAGACACGGGGATCCACTGGAGGTCAACTGCAGTACATTGTTCAACACCCACCTAGGGATGCACTGGGTCTCTACAGAAGGAAATACAAGCTTGGAGAAAAATAGCCAGTTTGTCACCTGGAACATGACTGTGGTGGACTGGGGTACACAGGCTCGGTGCAACATAAAGTTGAATGGGAGTCTCCTATGCAGTCAAGACCTTACTCTCACTGTGTACAGTAAGTGTGTCCCATTGAATATGAGTATATTCATTAGGAAAACATCACCGTTTAGCGAGTATGAAATAATGTTGTTGTTTTTTCTGTACAATAGTGAAGTCCACTATACAATTAACACATACAAGTAGGAAGTATAAAAGAGAAATGAAAAATACATGTGGAAAACAATTATTGAAAAAATGATTTCTATCACAGAGATTCCAGACAGCGTCTCCATCTCTGTTCTGAGACACTCTGGTCCCATGGTGGAGGGGACAGAGTACCAGCTGCAGTGGTGACATACAGAACATCGCTCCTCTACAGAAACCTGGTTGTGAAGTGGTACAAAGGGAATGAACCCTTAGATAATGTAACTTACAGTATCGTCAGTAAGACACCAGTGGATGTGTCTGATACTCTGATGATCAGCCCCAGTAGACATGATGATGGAGCTCAGTATAGATGTAGAGCACAACTGGACCTGGGACCAGAGGGACCCACAACCCCACCCTACAGTGACATCAGAACCTCTCAACATTACTGTGCACTGTGAGTTTATCAATATACGATCTTGCCTCTGTACCCCTGACCAGGAGGGAAGTTCTACAACTGTATACGTTTAAAACTGCCTAAAAGCACCTCTTCTCCTCAGACGCTCCTGAGTTCCTTCCAGGGAAATGACACAGTGGAGGTGAGTGCAGGCAGTGATGTGTCTCTGGACTGCAGTGCTGAGGGGAACCCTCCTCCTGAGCTGAGGTGGACCAACAACACTGCAGAGGGAAATGCAATGAGACCACTGTGGGGCGCCTGCGTACTCTCTATATCTCCAGAGTAACAGCTAATGCAACTTACAACTGCACAGTCCACAAATGGACTGGGCTCCATCACCAAGCAGATACATGTCCTTGTAGAAGTAGCTCCACAACAACACCCAACGATGTTCTCCACAGCACCCTCAACTCCAGGAACTATGACCACCCTCCCAGCAACAGCCAAGCCAAAAGGTATTTTTCCCAGCTCATCTCTGCAGTCACACTATTTAACTCACCCTCACTTATCTCACAAGGCAGAACAGTTTATATTTGATGTGGATTTCACATTGATATCTTCATTCTTGTATGTTTTTACAGTAGTTACCTTTCCTCTTGAGCTCAAACCTCCCAGAGTGGTGGTTTAATGGAGGACTCAGTCTCAGTCAACTGCAGCACATCATCCACAGACCATGAGGGATGGGCTGGGAGGCCACATTAGGAGGTACAGGTTTGAACAAGAAGTCAACGTTGTCACCTGGACTGTGGATAACCTTATTGATTGGACAATAAAACCTACATGCTACATCACTCTCATTGACGGCGAAACAGCCCTCAGAAGTACTTCCAGTCATTCTCTACAGTGAGTATTTTCCTCCTTGTGAATGTGAAAGGTATGTTTCTATTTAACTATATATCAGCATTGAGTTTTTTTTTAACATTGTTGACCTCCTCCAAGAGACTCCAGAGATGATCTCCATCTCTGTTCTGAGACACTCTGGTCCCATGGTGGAGGGGACAGAGTACCAGCTGCAGTGTGACCTACAGAACATCGCTCCTCTACGGAACCTGGTTGTGAAGTGGTACAAAGGGAAATGAACCCTTAGATAATGTAACTTACAGTACGTCAGTAAGACACCAGGTATGTGTCTGATACTCTGATGATCAGCCCTAGTAGACATGATGATGGAGAGCTCAGTATTTATTTATTTATTTCACCTTTATTTAACCAGGTAGGCAAGTTGAGAACAAGTTCTCATTTACAATTGCGACCTGGCCAAGATAAAGCAAAGCAGTTCGACAACATACAAAAACACAGAGTTACACATGGAGTAAAACAACATACAATCAATGATGCAGTAGAAAAAAATAAGACTATATACAATGTGAGCAAATGATGTGAGATAAGGGAGGTAAAGGCAAAAAAAGGCCATGGTGGCAAAGTAAATAAAGTATAGCAAGTAAAACACTGGAATGGTAGATTTGTAGTTTGAAGAAAGTTCAGAGTTTAAAATATAAATAATATGGTGCAAAGGAGCAAAATAAATCAAATAAATAAATACAGTAGGGGAAGAGGTAGTAGTTTGGGCTAAATTATAGATGGGCTATGTACAGGTGCAGTGATCTGGGAGCTGCTCTGATAGCTGGTTCTTAAATCTAGTGAGGGAGATAAGTGTTTCCAGTTCAGAGATTTTTGTAGTTCGTTCCAGTCATTGGCAGCAGAGAATGGAAGGAGAGACGACCAAAAGGAGGAGTTGGCTTTAGGGGTGACCCAGAGAGATATACCTGCTGGAGCGCATGCTACAGGTGGGTGCTGCTATGGTGGACCACGTGAGCGGAGATAAGGGGGGACTTTACCTAGCAGGGTCTTGTAGATGACCTGGAGCCACTGTGTTTGGCGACGATTATGAGCGAAGGCCAGCCAACGAGAGTGTATAGGTCGCAGTGGTGGGTAGTATATGGGGCTTTGGTGACAAAACGGATGGCACTGTGATAGACTGCATCCATCTTGTTGAGTAGGGTATTGGAGGCTATTTTGTCAATGACATCGCCGAAGTCGAGGATGGTAGGATGGTCAGTTTTACGAGGGTATGTTTGGCAGCATGAGTGAAGGATGCTTTGTTGCGAAATAGGAAGCCAATTCAGATTTAACTTTGGATTGGAGATTGATGTGAGTCTGGAAGGAGAGTTTACAGTCTAACCAGACACCTAGGTATTTGTAGTTGTCCACAATTCTAAGTTAGAACGTCCAGAGAAGTGATGCTGGACAGGCGGGCAGGTGCAGGCAGCGATCGGTTGAAGAGCATGCATTTAGTTTTACTTGTGTTTAGGAGCAGTTGGAGACCACGGCAGGAGAGTTGAATGGCATTGAAGCTCGTCTGGAGGGTTGTTAACAGTGTCCAAGAAGGGCCAGAAGTACAGAATGGTGTCGTCTGCGTAGAGGTGGATCAGAGAATTCACCAGCAGCAAGAGCGACATCATTGATGTATACAGAGAAAAGAGTTGGCCCAAGAATTGAAACCCTGTGGTACCCCCATAGAGACTGCCAGAGGTCCGGACAGTAGGCCCTCCGATTTGACACACTGAAATCTGTCAGAGAAGTAGTTGGTGAAACAGGCGATGCAATCGTTTGAGAAACCAAGGCTACTGAGTCTGCCGATGAGGATGTGGTGATTAACAGAGTCAAAAGCTTTGGCCAGGTCAATGAATACGGCAGCACAGTATTGTTTCTTATCGATGGCGGTTACAATGTCGTTTAGGACCTTGAGCGTGGCTGAGGTGCACCCATGACCAGCTCTGAAACCAGATTGCATTGCAGAGAGGGTGCGGTGGGATTCGAAATGGTCGGTAATCTGTTTGTTGACTTGGCTTTCGAAGACCTTAGAAAGGCAGGGTAGGATGGATATAGGTCTGTAGCAATTTGGGTCAAGAGTGTCACCTCCTTTGAAGAGGGGGATGACAGCAGCTGCTTTCCAATCTATGGGTATCTCAGACGACACGAAAGAGAGGTTGAACAGGCTAGTAATAGGGGTTGCAGTAATTTCGGCAGATAATTTTAGAAAGAAAGGGTCCAGATTGTCAAGCCCAGCTGATTTGTAGGGGTCCAGATTTTGCAGCTCTTTCAGAACATCAGCTGAATGGATTTGGGGAGAAGGAGAAATGGGGGAGGCTTGGGCCAGTAGCTGTGGGGGGTGCAGTGCTGTTGAATGCAGTAGGGGTAGTTAGGTGGAAAGCTATGGCCAGCCCGTAGAAAAATGCTTATTGAAATTCTCAATTATAGTGGGCTTATCGGTGGTGACAGAGTTTCCTATCCTCAGTGCAGTGGGCAGTTGGGAGGAAGTGTTCTTATTCTCCATGGACTTTACAATGTCCCAGAACTTTTTAGAGTTTGAGTTGCAGGAAGCAAATTTCTGTTTGAAAAAGCTAGCCTTGGCGTTTCTAACTGCCTGTGTGTATTGTTTTCTAACTTCCCTGAAAAGTTGCATATCGCGGGGGCAGTTCGATGCTTATGCAGAACGCCACAGGATATTTTTGTGTTGGTTAAGGGCAGTCAGGTCTGGGGAGAACCAAGGGCTATATCTGTTCCTGGTTCTAAATTTCTTGAAAGGGGCATGCTTATTTAAGATGGTGAGGAAGGCATTTAAAAAAAATAACCAGGCATCCCTCTACTGACGGGATGAGGTCAATATCCTTCAGGATACCAGGGCCAGGTCGATTAGAAAGCTTGCTCGTTGAAATGTTTCAGGGAGCGTTTTGACAGTGATTGAGTGGAGGTCGTTTGACCGCTCAGTATAGATTGTAGAGCAGAACTGGACACTGGGACCAGAGGGACCACAACCCCATCCTACAGTGACATCAGAACCTCTCACATTATTGTACACTGTGAGTTGGCTATTAATCTTGATCTTTTTTCATAAATCAAAAACACATGACGGGTATGGCTTCCAATTCCAATTGAAATCCCATAAGTTGCATAGTTTTGAGTGGTCTACTCTAAAAGCACCTCCTATTCTCCTCAGACGCTCCTGAGTTCCTTCTAGGGAATGAACCGTGGAGGTGAGTGCAGACAGTAATGTGTCTCTGAACTGCAGTGCTGAGGGGGATCCCTTGTCCTGAGATGAAGTGAACTACATACCCCTCTGCACGCCATGTGACGTTGTCCACTGAGGGGCGCCAGAGGACTATTAGAATCACCACAGCCACGTCTACCAACGCTGGGATCTACATCTGCCACAATAGAGTTGGGACGGCCACCAGAACAACAAGAGTAACTATGAAAGGTATTATAACTGACTGACTGAGGGTCATGTTGTGGTAGAAACGTAGCTGGACCCTGATGTAGTGATTCATATTGTCATAAGACAAACTTCATATTCTTTTCAGTAAGATGAATGAATGAATCGCATTTAATTCTAAAGAGCTGAATTGCGAAACAGAAATCCTAGATCACAAGCTAGCCTGAATCAATTCATAAACAGAATTGGTCTGAATCATGTCTAAACTCTCCTGTTCTCCTTCTATTTCCTCCTCTTCAGATGACCCCCACAATTATAATTATTACATTAGTTATCCTGGTCAGTACCCTGGTACTCCTGAAGTCTTCTGTATGTTGAGGAAAAGACGAGGATATTATAATTCATAACAATCAACAGATAAAAACATTTTTTTTTAAATATCCAGTCGGATAAACACTCCAAACAGCCTATGCGACTGCTCGGAGACGTCTGCATGGTCTAAAGCACACCGTTGCCTCGTTTGTATCACATTCCAATGATAAACTGTGGGGACAAAAAATGCAATTTCAGAATATGGGGGGTGGGGGGGGGGGGACATGCCCCCCATCCCCCGTCCCCAGTGAAAGTTGCGCCCTTGCTAGGAATTACACTGTATAAGAAAAATAACAAAAGGAAATGTATTACTGCATGTGCTGGCTGCCCTCTTGACAAATTAGTGTTGTAAAATTTGAGGATTATGTAAGTATGAAGTAGCTAGGTGTGTGTGGGCTTACCTCAGTCTAGAAAAATGAATCAGAATACTGTCGATACATGGGCCTTGATTCAGTGGTACAGTTGTTGTGTGAATTGTGTTTAAACAATCTTAACTATGAGCTTTTTTGTGACTAGCGTTTTTTTATGCTTTTGTAGATTTTTGGCTGTTCAGTGTCTTGCATCTGTCATCATACAAAGGAATTTATAAGAATGTTCATATTTCTATATCAATGCTTAATTGTATTGCTTGCTGTAGTCTAATTACAGTAGAATCTGAACATTAATTTTCCTTTATAAAACTATTTTCAAAACTGTTTTAAAGTAAATAAACAAGCATCACTGCTTATGACCATGCCACTGCCAGTCTGTCGCCAGTGAACATTTTATTGAAGGCAAATACATTAGAGGATCTGTCCCTTTAAGAATTAGGATTTGGGAGTGACGCGGATATGAAAGCTAGTTTATCCCTCTTTCCTTTGCAACGAATATTGTTTCGATTAACTAGACTTAGTAGCGATAACTAGCTAAATTATAGGGAGAAATGATTCTCACTGTTTAGAAACGAAAAGGATACCAGAAGGGGTATTTGAGCGTCCTCGGAATTCATATTTCAGGATGAGGCGTCCTCCAAATTGGGATAACTTTGAAGAAGTTCTTTGTATTCAGGGATCCGCTGATAAGAAGACGTTAAACATGGACTGGGGCACGGATCTCTGGTGAGTTTGCGAGCTGTCTGGGATCTGCAATGGGCTTTAGCTCTCGTGAAGTTTTGCAAAGTATTGTTTTGTCACTTTTAATGTAATGTTTCATGTAGGTTCTTCTATGACTATGAGCATACCAAGAGGCGGGGTTTGATGGAGGTAGTCAACAATACTGAGAATTATTTGTATTTTTTTTACATTTTGGAACTCATTTGGGCTTCGTCCCCTTGTAATCATATAAACATACATACTATTTTGTACAATTGCAGGAAATAAGCTTTTAAAACGGCAAAAACAATCTGCCCAGTACAGAATGCAGCTTTTGAAGAAAGCTTGGAGCAGAGATTACGTGTGAATTTAATTTCCCCTGGCACAACCCCTAGATGGGGGGGGGTGGACTGGAGGACCTCCTCCAAGAAAATGTTACTGTTTTAAAACAAATTTCCTGCAATTCTATGTATTTTGACATGGCGTAGGCCTATGACCGGGGTGGACACTTTTATTCAGACAGTAATGAAATGAGATCGGGGACACAGGCAAATGCTAGAAACAGTGGGAAGGTTGTAAGCAGGGATTGATCCCTGTTCTCAGGTGGAAAGTTGTATGCTCGGCACAGGAATTTTTAATGTTAATGGAAGTGGGTAACAATTTTTTTTTAAATGGTTCTGGAAGAAGATCCTGCTTGCTTTCCAGGAGAGTTGGCCACACCTGATCTATGTTTCCCAAGTGCTGGGTGTTTGAAAAATGTCTTAAAATCACCCAAGCTTGATGAAAAATTGAATGAATATCAATATTCAGGTGGTTTATGCCTACTAAGGATATAGATTGGGGGTAAGGCCCTGCGATAGACTAGCGTCCCATCCAGGGGGTGACTTTACATCAAGCTGCCTCACGCAACAGTAACAGGAGATGGGCTCCTGCCCTATGAGCCGTTACCGGCTCGTGCAAGCCAAGGCTCGTGCAATGATACTTACTACTTATGCTTACTATATAGTTGAAGATCCTTGCTGTCATCTTACTCTACATAGTCCCCCTACCATCTCTGCCTAGCTTGTGCACAATACTAAAATATTTGATTCCTGGAGCATTAAATATCAATGCTTATTTGTATAAATTATTCAAAACTGTCCATGAATAGCTGCAATAATACATAGCCTCATCACTCATTTTCAAAGACACAAGTAGCCATATCAGACTTCAAATATGTGATTACACTGGCCAAAATTGGGAAGAAGTGGAATAATAAAATGTTTGGGGAATGTCGGTAGTGTTCTTGCTGACAAGCACAGTAATTACCCTATATTTTAGCCCATTGTTGAGAATGAGAAGTGTTCCACTGATCATACTGAAGTAAATTGATAATAAATCTCTTGTATGACAAGGTGTCATAAATCTGACCCTACACCCTAACCAAATAATTGTTCTATTCATTGCCCCCCTCTAGAAATCAAACATACAGTTTTCGGTTCACAATCTGTTTGACAAATTATTAATCACCAAACGAGGGGGACTAATGCAAGTGTGGATGAAATCTACTTTATATATATGCTTTCAAAAGGCTAAATTCTATGAAGCTGATTCCTACTCCAATATGTGATAGATGCCACATGAATGCTGTTGGAACACTAATGCTCATGTTTTGGGAATGTCCAGTGGTGTCCCAGTTCTGTTACATGTTTTAAATTGCCTTACTACAGTTTTGGGTTTCCCTGTGAACAAAGATCCACCTTTGTTTTTGTTGATGAGGACTCTGCATTTGTACTGCAACTGGTTCAGAAAATGAATCATTTATGTGGGGTTGACATCAGCAAAAAAGGTATCCTTAGTGCTTGGATTACCCCTACAATGCTCTCACCTCAAACATTTTCAAGATGTTGTTCGTATAGGAGCGATCAGTGCCCGTGATAAATAAAGCTCAGGCAAATCCAGTTGAGGCATGGGATGTATTATGCAAAACTCTATCAGATATCAACAACTCTTGACCAGCAATGGACCTACATGGTAAGGGAACACCCCCTGAAATGGACAAAAATTAATGGGATCTTATTGGCACCATAACGAAACATATACACGATGTACAATACCACTCAAAGGGATGTCGTTTCATTCAAAACTGATTGCAAATGGCAAATGGCAAGTGTCACACAGCAAAAATCCAAAAATGGCGAGCGCGCTCCACCGTAAATTTTCATATTGCAAATGTAACACAAGTCAAGACCCAAGGGTCAAATTTTGAACATTTGAATTTTTTTTCAAAAAAACGTATCACTCCTTACCTCTCTGGCGCATGTGGGACGAACTCGTCCACCTACGTAACAGCCACTGAAATCCAGTGGCGCGATTTTTGAATCGTTAGAAATACTATTACTTCAATTTCTCAAACATATGACTATTTTACAGCTATTTAAAGACAAGAATCTCGTTAATCTAACCCCACTGTCCGATTTCAAAAAGGCTTTACAACGAAAGCAAAACATTAGATTATGTCAGCAGAGTGCCCAGCCAGAAAAAATCAGACACCCATTTTTCAAGCTAGCATATCATGTCACATAAACCCAAACCACAGCTAAATGCAGCACTAACCTTTTATGATCTTCATCAGATGACACACCTAGGACATTGTTGTTATACAATACATGCATGTCTGTTCAATCAGTTTCATATTTATATCAAAAACCAGCTTTTACATTAGCATGTGACGTTCAGAAAAAGCATAACCCCCCGCAAACTTCCGGGGAATTTACTAACAGTTTGCTAAATTACTCACGATAAACGTTCACAAAAAGCATAAACAATTATTTTAAGAATTATAGATACAATTACTCCTCTATGCACTCGATATGTCCGATTTTAAATAGCTTTTCGGATGAAGATTATTGCAAAATGTGCTAAGTACATAGCCCGGCAATCACAGGGCTAGCTATTAGATACCCGGCAAGTTTAGCCTTCACCAAAATCACATTTCCTATAGAAAAATGTTCTTACCTTGCTGTTCTTCGTCAGAATACACTGCCAGGACTTCTACTTCAATAACAAATGTAGGTTGGTCCCAAATAATCCATCGTTATATCCAAACAGCGACGTTTTGTTCGTGAGTTCTAGACACTATCAGAATGCTTCTTCACGGTGTCGCGCATGGCGCATTGGCGTGACAAAAATGTCTAAATATTCCATTACCGTACTTCGAAGCATGTCAACCGCTGTTTAAAACCAATTTTTATGCCATTTATCTCGTAGATAAGTGATAATATTCCGACCGGGAGTATGCATTGAGCCTAAACAGCCGAATAAAATTTCTCCTCAGGAGCGACTCGTGCACGCGCCTCATTCAAAGGTCCTCTGAGCAAGCCACTTACAAAGGTGATAATGTGTTTCAGCCTGAGGCTCCCTCGTAAACCTTCAGTTTATTTCCCGGGCTCTGAGAGCCTATTGGAGCCCTGGGAATTGTCACGTTACAGCTAAGATCCTTACTTTTCAATAAAAAGATGCAAGACGCACGACTCCTTGTCAGACAGGGTACTTCCTGCTTGAAACCTTGTCAGGTTTTGCCTGCCATAGGAGTTCTGTTATACTCCACGACAACATTCAAACAGTTTTAAAAAAATCTGAGTGTTTTCTATCCAAACCTGAAACAATAATATGCATATTCTAGCTTCTGAGTTGGTGTAGGAGGCAGTTAAAAATGGGAACATATTTTTCCAAATTCTCAATACTGCCCCCAATCCTCAAAAGGTTAAAAAAGTGCTTTCTGGACCGTTTTTTGAAATTCTTTAGATTTGTATTTTTTTTTGGTCAATTACACATGTATGAGAACTGTATGAACATACCTTTGTCATATTTTATTGTCACCATTTTTTAAATTGTCCATAAGACATATGTTTTGTCTATTTGCAATATGATTTCATAGTAAGTCAAAAGTCCAAGTCAAAGGTCAGTGAACCATTGCCAAAATGCCATAAGAAATGTCCAAATGCAATATGAAAGTATTGAAAGTGCCAAATCAGGGTGTTATGTCCATTTGCCATGTACGATCATAGGAAGTCGGTTACAAACCCAAAAGTCAGTGAACCATGTCCAAATGGCATTTACACTGCCCAAATGAGATAGGGCTATATATATATATATCCATGAATCAACCTAGATGGTCTATTTGTTATGTATGATGAGGGAGAAGTGGGACTCGACTTGAGTTCTAGAACAGGTTTCTAAAGTTTCAGAGCTCTAGGTCTGACGGTTCTTTGATAGTTCTAACAAAGGTAACTATTGCAGGCTCTGTGTGTCTCTAAGCCCCACACTGTGTCACTCCGTGTGTGTGAGAGAGCGCTTTTCTTGGAAATTTGATGGGAGAAGTGATTGATTTACAGTTCATGAGCGTTGCCTAATCACACGTATGAAGTTTTGGAAAGATCAGACTTTTTTAACCTTTCGAAACAGCCCCATATGACCCTAATTTAAGGGACTTCCAGTTGGCACAGGAAGCTGAAGGTAAACGCATGTCCTCATTGGGGTAGGCTCTTACAGAATCCTGAGTTTAACGTCTTTACGTTAAGAATTGACTGATCTACATAGGTTGAATGCAGTGATTTCACAAACTGCAGGTTTGGTATATCAAAACATCTTTAGGGTGAATTTAATCACTTCCGGTTGCTCCAGGAAGCTTAGAATCAACGCAGGTAGACCTCATAGTGGCCTGATGAATTGTCATCGAAGACCGGTTCATAAGGCATTCATAACCCACGTAGGCTTAGGTTGAATTTAGGGGAGCAGGCAATGTCTTCCTATGGGGAGAGAAGTCATTGCAAACTGCTTGATGTAAACACCTTCTTTTCACTGTTAAGGCCACATGGTCAAGGTTAGGCTTTCACAGATCGGGAGGACCTCAGGAATGTTCCTGAGGTCGAATTGTGCTTCTAACCCTAATGGTTCTCCTGCTGTCACCCAAAAGCACCTGAAATGTAGGGCCAGGCTTCATTTTTGGGCCTTCTTTTTTTCACGGTTGCTGCGCTCAGACTGAGCGAGCTACGGTCTAGCGGGGCATCTCGTTGAACTCGCACAGCCTAGAGATTATGGTAATGCCGTTGCAGGCTCTGTGTGTCTTTAAGACCCCGCACTGTGTCACTCCATCCTTGCTGTGTGTGTGTGTGAGAGCTTTTCTTTTGACATCTGTTGGGAGAAATGACCTGATTTACAGTTCATGAGGGTTCCCTAATCACACATATGAAGTTTTTGAAAAGATCTGACCTTTTTAACCCTTCGAAACAGCCCCTATGACACCATTTTAAGGTACTTCCGGTTGACACAGGAAGCTGAAATTGAACACATATCCTCCTTGGGGTAGGCTCTTATCTTCTTGGTGACGGGGCAGTATTCGGAAATTCAGGTGAATAACGTGCCCAAATTAAACTGCCTGCTACTCGGGCCCAGAAGGTAGGATATGCATATTATTAGTAGATTTGGATAGAAAACACTCTGAAGTTTCTCAAACTGTTTGAATGATGTCTGTGAATATAACAGAACTCATATGGCAGGCAAAAACCTGACAAAAAATCCAACCAGGAAGTGGTTTGTAGTTTCAAATGATTGCCTATCCAAACTAGTTCTCTGGGGTCATTTTGCACTTCCTAAGGCTTCCACTAGATATCAACAGTCTTAGAATGTTGTTTCATGCTTCTACTGTGACTGGGGAGAGAATAAGAGCATATGGAGTCAGATGACTGAGAGAATGACATGAGTTCAGTGGCGCACACTCACCTGAGAGTTAGCTGTGTTCCTTTTCTTTTTTGAAGACAATGGAATCGTCCGGTTGGAATATTATGGAAGATTTATGTTAAAAACATCCTAAAGATTGATGCTATACATCGTTGGACATGTTTCTACAAACGTAAATATAACTTTTTTTGAACTTTTCGTCGTGACATTTGCACACGCTTCCTGCATTTGGAGTAGTGGACTAAACGCGGCAACAAAAAATGAGGTATTTGGACATAAATGATGGACTTTATCGACAAAACAAACATTTATTGTGGACCTGGGATATCCTGGGAGTGCATTCTGATGAAGATCATCAAAGGTAAGTGAATATTTATAATGCTATTTCTGATTTTAGTTGACTCCAAAATGGCGGGTATCTGTATTGCTTGTTGTTGTTGTCTGAGCGCTGTACTCAGATTATTGCAAACGTGTGCTTTCGCTGTAAAGCCTTTTTGAAATCGGACAATGTGGTTGGATTAATGAGAAGTATATCTTTAAAATGGAATATAATAGTTGTATGTTTGAGAAATTTTAATTATGAGATTTTTGTTGTTTTGAATTTGCCGCCCTGCTATTTTACTGCTGTTGAATAGTGTGTCGCGCTAGCGTCCCACATGTCCCAGAGAGGTTATACAACATTGAGTTTAAGTCTAGAACTGACTTATTTACAGAGGGTTGAATGAGTGTGTTATTTCAGAAAATCACAGAAATCTCGCAGAGCTCCGAAACCCGCCTTAACGGATTCGTCTGAACGCGCTGCAACTGGATCTGTAACTTTTTTTGGGGAAAAAAACCACTTTTTTTTTTGAACATCACCAATTGTACATTGTACGATTTCTCTTAAATTACGATAGATAAATGTCTGGTTCTTTTTTTCCTGACACCGTAGGTTCATGTACTTTGATGTGAAGCGGTCAAATTAGAGCTCTATTTTTGTTTTTGACCTTTAATCCCAGAAAATGGCTTAACTCAAAAAGTGTTTGAGGCCTCGATGCCATCTTGGTCGGGGCCAACTGCCCATTATGCCAAAACCTATGCTCACCAAGTTTCGTCTTCAAAGTCTTTTCCGTTTAGGAGAAATGGCCACGTCGTGATTGGTGATGTTTTGTACATTTGCAATAAGATTCCATTCGCCATCTGCTGGAATTTACCGGGACAGTGGAAAAATTGGAACAGTTTATAAAACGGATAACGAATGTCCGAGACTTCCCGGAAGATTTGGCCCCGGTGCACAGCCCACCACCGTCCGCGAATTTTACAAACATTCACGGACGTCTAGTAAGGGACCGTACATTTGCAATATGGAGTTTCTCATCAATCATACAGCAAATGCCAAAATGTGCCCTTCATGCATGTAAGTGCCAATGCATGAGAGATGGCAGCTCTGAGTTTGCAGAACTCTAATTAGCATAATAATACATCTGTCAATGCAAGCAAGAGGGCAGTTTTTTTGCATTGGATGCGTCTCAATCCATCGCATCCGCTGTTGTGGCAGTTCCGCATCTGCGGTGAAAGGTGGCAGAACCAGAGTAGGGTTTGTCAGACCATGAGACATTCCGAAAATCTGTCTTCTCACAAAATCGTATGTAGCGTCCAAACGGTTTGGCCTACAAACTTATGACTCCTCTATGGAAAGATTACTCCATGGGACACGTCTGAAGTTGGTACAGCTGATCTTCCAACTTCTGTCTGTAGCATCCAAACAGTCTGGACTACAATAATATAACCCCTCTGTGGAAAAGTTAGACTCACGAACATGTACATGTCGGTTGTTTTGCTCTAGGACGCCCACAGGCCTCACAAGACTCATCTGAAGGTCCCCCGTCACCAGTTGAAAGAAATTAATGGAAGCATATACTGTGCATTCGGAAAGTATTCAGATCCCTTCCCTTTTTTCACATTAAGTTACATTTCAGCCTTATTCTACAATGGATTAAATTCATTTTTTCCCTCATCAATCTGCACACACTACCCCATAATGACAAAGCGAAAACTGTTTTTTTTTTAAATTTGCAAATATATTACAAATATAAAGCAGAAATACCTTATTTACATAAGTATTCAGACCCTTTGATATGAGACTCGAAATTGAGCTCAGGGGCATCCTGTTTCCATTGATCATCCTTGAAATGTTTCTACAAGCTGATTGGAGTCCACCTGTGGTAAATTCAATTGATTGGACATGATATAAGTTCCAACAGTTGACAGTGCACGTCAGAGCAAAAACCAAGCCATGAGGTCGAAGGAATTCTCCGTAGAGCTCCGAGACAGGATTGTGTCAAGGCACAGATCTGGGGAAGGGTACCACCAATTTCTGCAGCATTGAAGATCCCCAAGAACACAGTGGCCTCCATCATTCTTAAATGGAAGAATTTTGGAACCACCAATACTCTTCCTTGAGCTGGTGTCGCCCTGCCAAACTGAGCAATCGGGGGAGAATGGCCATGGTCAGGGAGGTGACCCAAGAAGCCTATGGTCACTCTAACAGATCTCCAGAGGTTCTTCTGAAAGGTACAGAGGAAAACCATCTCTGCAGCACTCCACCAATCAGGCCTTTTTGGTAAAGTGGCCAGAAGGAGCCACTACTGCTTGGAGTTTGCCAAAAGGCACCTAAAGGGCTCTCACACCATGAGGAAACAAGATTCTGTGTCTGATGATAACCAAGATTTAACTATTTGGCCTGAATACAGCATCACGTCTGGAGGAAACCTGGTACTATCCCTACTGTGAAGCGTGTTTGGCAGCATCATGCTGTGGGAATGTTTTTCAGTGGCAGGGACTGGGAGACTAGTCAGGATCGAGGGAAAGATGACTGGAGCCAAGTACAGAGAGATCCTTGATGAAAACCTGCTCCAGAGCGCTCAGGATCTCCAGACTGAGGTGACGGTTCAGCTTTCAACAGGACAACGACCTTAAGCACACAGCCAAGTCAACACAAGAGTGGCTTCAGGACAAGTCTCAATGTCCTTGAGTGACCCAGCCAGAGCCTAGACTTGAACCCGATCGAATGTCTCTGGAGAGACCTGAGAAATATCTGTGCAGCGATGCTCCCCATCCAACCTGACTGAGCCTGAGAGGATCTGCAGAGAAGAATGGGAGAAATTCTGCAAATACAGGTGTGCCAAGCTTGCAGCATCATACCCAAGAAGACTCAAGGCTGTAATCGCTGCCAAAGGTGCTTCAACAAGGTACTGAGTCAATGGTTTGAATACTTTTATGTAAATGTGATATATTTTTTTTTAGACATTAGCAACATTTTCAAAAAACTTGTTTTGTTTGTGATTGAGGTATTGTGTGTAGATTGTTTGTTTTCCTTATCAATGTAATCAATTTTAGAATAAGGCTGTAACGCAACAAAATGTGGAAAAAGTCAAGGGGTCTGAATACTTTGTATACAATGTACACATACCCATGCATACATACTGAACAAAAATATATAAATGTAACGTGCAACAAGTTCAAACATGTTACAGTTTATATAAGGAAATCAGTCAATTGAAATAAATTCATTAGGCCCAAATCTATGGATTTCACATGACTGGGAATACAGATATGCATCTGTTGGTCACAGATATCTTAAAAACAAAGTTAGGGGTGTGGATCAGAAAACCAGACAGTATCTGGTGGTGATATCATTTTTTATTTAAGCTTTATTTAACTAGGCAGCGTGCCTCATGCAGCGTGACATATCTCCGTCGCATAGAGTTGTCAGGCTGTTGATTGTGGCCTGTGGAATGTTGTCCCACTCCTCTTCAATGGTTGTGCGAAGTTGCTGGATACGCCACTGTAGTAATTGTGTGGGCCTTTATAGTGTCCCCAGCACAAGGTGCACCTGTGTAATGATCATGCTGTTTAATCAGCTTCTTGATATGTCACACCTGTCAGGTGGATGGATTATCTTGGCAAATGAGAAAAGCTCACTTACAGGGATGTTAACAAATTTGGTGCACAACAATTTAGGGAAATAAGCTGTTAAAATATGAAAATCATACTGGGACACCGAAGCCTTTGCATGCAATGCCCTGATGTATTTAGTGCTCATCTCTGACAGGTGAACCATGAGGTGGACAATTGTTTTTGGAAAGTAGTCTATTAAGTTTTGCATATGCTACACATCAAACACAAGGAATAGTGTTTTTGTAATTTGCTTAAGGGTGATTTTTAAGGACTTGTAAATGTGGCTATTTTGGCCAGCATCCCTCATTTATTGATGCTGCGTCAGGTTGGACCTGAATGCATAAGGATGTCCATTTAAATTTCTCAAATGTCTGGTAAATAAAAAATGTTCCCTGTTATGTTGTCCGGCGCCAGACTTTCCTAAAGGAAACTCTGGATTTAGAATATTCGCATGAAAAATCTGTCGCCAATTGGATGGGTCCATATTCTTTTTTTATGACACCTTGAGTTGGACCAGCATGTCACTCTGAACAGATACAAATATGACGCTGTTTACACAAACAATCAATTCTGTTTTTTGTTCACTAATTTGTCCTTTGCCCAATCAGATCAGTTTGTTTTTTTTGCCCATAATTTTAATAGTGTGTGATTGCAGCACGCAATTTTGTGGCGTTCCTGCATGTGAGCGTTCCTGAATCTGCATATAAGCCCCCCCTTCCATAAATGGGCAAAAGATCAGAATTGGGCGGTCTGTGTAAACGCAGCCATTGTAGCAGGTAAATAAGTTGTAGTACGATTTGTAACTCAATCAAGTGCTGTAATTGGAGACCCTGAAGAACAAAGCAGCTTGTGCTGGTCTCTTGTCTCTCAGCTCATTATGGTATTAGCTAGCTAGCCAAGTTCAAGTCAATGTTTAATTTCTCAAGAAAAAGCTTATGACCCAGACTGTTGTGCACAAACTGCCAGACAATCAAAAGTTCTAGGGCCCTAGGACTTTGATGTTTTAAACTCGCGTGAATTTCATTGACATTCCTTGCCCCAAGGACTAGTTTTGTCCCTAGGAAGGATCACACTTTTGGGAGGGCCATGCCTGCAACAAGTTGTCACACAGTTGGGCGTTACTTGATTCCCAGAAATAGGACACTTTGTGCCTCTTGCTGCCCACTGCGCGCATGGATGGAGCACAGTCTCAGGGCATGGGCATGGCTGCTTGAGCAAGCTTATCACTTGCTTGCTCCTGTAGTAACTTTGCTCCAATACATTTTCTTTTGCAACTTATATTGTCACCCACCATTTACTTGAAGTTGACATATTGAATGATATCAGTTACATGATGGCACATTTATTCCAGATCCTTCAATGTTTTCAACATTTCAACAATGCACTGTACTGAGCATTTCAGAGGTCACCAACCCAACTCTAATCCTGGAGAGAGGGTTTTGCCAACTAGGCTAATTATTGACCACCAATACCGTGCATTGAGGAGTTAAAATAGCCTGGGAAAACACTGTAGTGTACACTTGCTTTCCAGGAGCAGGATTGGTACCTTGTGACAACAAACAATACCTTACTTTTTAACATAGATAGCTGGATGGATCTTTGCTCTCACTCATCGATCTCACATGGTTTTAATGAGTATAATGAGTTGATTTCAACCTCTCTTGACTGCCACCGGTTGTCATGGATTCCCCAGCCAATGTGCACAAGAGTGAGTTACAGTGGTAGCTGGGAGGCGACACAATGGACAAGACAACAGAGAAACAAGCAGTCTTTTCACTAGAAAATCAGACCGAGAACACACCTGCCCCTCAATGTTGCTACACTGTTTATCTGAGAGCTAGGCTATGGCTACTCCAACACCCACCCAGTGATCTGACCTCCTACACACCCACCCACCCACATAGTGAGTATGTAAATGGAGCGTTACGGAGAGGAGGGTTAGTTTGGATGGTAGGTTCTGACCTCATTACCCATGTTCCCCCTGGGCCTCTCTCTCTTCCTCCTGTCCCCTTTCCATCCTCTGTGCTGTGCTGCATGGAGCACCAGCAACCTAATTAGGTTTGACCTCATTTAATGAACTCAAAACATCTCATCTATCCATGCTCTTGTATTTATTTATATGGATGTATTTGCCACATCTGTTTCACTTTTTAACCAAAGAGACATTTCTTCAAACCTCTACTTTTCTCTGAAAACATGCAAAAATCAAACAGATTTTATTAGCTGGTAGTTTACTGTACCTTCTATCAGGTTTAGACCACACTACTAGTGAAATTGATTGTGAGAGAATGACTTCAATTTGCACACAGATCTAACCAGGTTTTCATATGTTTGTATTTATGTGTGAGGGAGACTATTGGCAAACATTCATTCAACATTCATTCCTTCTCTCGCCACAATGTCCAGACTGCCTAATTGGTTGTGATTGTGTTTGGCCAGTAACGTTCGTGGCCAACTGTGCTGCCTGCTCTGTGGCATCTGTCCCCTGCTTTCCTTGCCGTTAATCCAGCAGTTATTTTAGGCACCTAGTGTTCAGTGTGCAAGATCAGTGTATAGGCATTAGCCCTGGCTGCTAGTGTGACAGTGAGGACAGGCTCTGTGTGTGTTCCACAATCCAGGACTGTAAAAAATGTAGCGTGGCAGACGGGCCCTTTATAAAGTTCATGAAAGACAGTGACTAAGGGAGGAAACATTCTCCATGGTCGTGGAGCAGGATCAATGGTGTAAAAATACTTGGAAGTACTACTTAAGTAGTTTTGGAGGTATCTGCTTTACTATTTAGATATTTGACTACTTTTACTTCACTCCATTCCTAAAGAAATATGTACTTTTTACTCCATATGTTTTTCCAGACACCCAAAAATACTAATTCACACATTTATTAGAGAACAGCCTCTGATCTGGAGGACTCACTAAACACATGCTTCATTTGTAAATTATGTCTGGGTGTTGGAGCATGCCTCTGGCTATCTGTAAGTAAATAAACACAGAAAATGGTGCCATCTGGTTTACTTTATATAAGGAATTTGCAATTTATTTTTTACTTTGATACTTGTTGATAAACCAAGTACTTTTAGACTTTTACTCAAGTAGTATGTTACTGGGTGACTTTCACTTTTACTTGAGTCATTTTCTATTACTCAAGTATGAAAATTGGGTACTTTTTCCACCACTGAGCAGGATGACGCATTCACAAATGAATCTGTGTGGAGTTGGGGGGGTGGAGGTAGACACAGGCTGCTGGGTTGAAGCAGGGCCAACATGGATGGCTAGGCCTACAGTCTTTGGAAGATTACTGTTCTTTGCCGTGTCTGTGTGTCCTAAATGCTATCATGAAGCCAACAGTATGCTAGTGAAAAGCTTACTGAAACTTTAAATTGTAACCAATTTCTAAACAAAATTGTCTCATGGAGAGGGGCATACAAGGTTGTTCGTGCGGTGGAAGACCCCCCCCCCCTTTCCCTATTCCTCACTCTTATTTACAACTTTACCGCTAAGACAGGAGGACTCTGTTAAACTGGAATGAAAACCAACCATTTGGTATGTTCTCTCCTCATCTCTTGGTGGTGTTTAGGGTGAACACAAAAAGAGCACACTGTGTGCTGTGGCCCTCATTTTCCTGCCCCAAAACATTTGATCAGACTTCTAAAAAAGAAGTCCTCCCTGTTATACACATGCACATATACAGCAAGTCACTCGCAATGTCTCATACAAGCCCACATGCTCATGTGTTACGTGTTCTTCTCAAATTAAAAGGCCTTAGGTGTTATTGTTCACTCTCTTTTCGTGTGCCCTTTGAAGGGATAGGATGGGTCAAGAACATGGCCCAACATGATAGGAATCTCTTCCCATAGACGGCCCTCCTCCATACTGTAACTACAGAGAGCTTGGAGGTGTTGGGAGGGAGGATTGGCTGTTCCTTGATATCATCATCACTCTCTAACAGGCTTGTCTGTGCTTGAAGTGGCCATAAAGCACTCAGCCAAAAAAGGAACTGAAGAGAAGAGAGACTAGAAGACTCCTCACTGCATATCAAAGTGTGGGAATTTCTGTTATTGATATGTGTGGTAGCAAGCCTATTTTGTTTTTCTGGTGTGAGTTGACGATATGTTTGCTTATGAAGTGTAGGAAATCAAATAACAATGCGTTACGTTTGAGTGTTTTTTTTTTTGTTTCGCCCATCCATCACCCTCTTCCGAGGACAAAAATAAACGTTTTACAGCTTTTTATTTTTTTGTACGTTATATACACAATTTACATACATGGCACTTCTCTTTCTTTTCTTCACAGTAGTTAAACAGCAAGAATATTACACCTAAACAAAAATATTAACTCACCATTCTAACGATTTCAAAGATTTGACGGAGTTACTGTTCATATAAGGAAGTCAATCAATTTAAATAAATTCATTAGGCTCTAATCTATGGATTTCACATGACTGGGCAGGAGTGCAGCCATGGGTGGGTCTGGGAGGGCATCCAATCAAACTTCATTTGCCACATGTGCCGAATACAACAAGTGTAGACCTTACCTAAAAAGTGCAGTTCAAGAAGTGTTAAGAAAATATTTACCAAATACACTAAAGTAAAACATAAGTAACACAATAAAATAACAATAACGAAGCCATATACAAGGGGTACCGAGTCGATGTGTGGGGGTACAGGTTAGTCGAGGTCATTTGTGGCTATAGGTAGGGGTGAAGTGGCTATGCTGCTACTCGCTGTTTATTATCTTTGCAATGTACAAACATGGAGGGGGGGGTGTCAGTGTTAATAGTCCAGTGGCCATTTGATCACCCACTGGGGAGCCAGGCTCAGCCAATCAGAATGAGTATTTCCAAACTAAAGGGCTTTATTACAGACAGAAATACTCCTCAGCACCCCCTCCCCAACACACATCCGACGATCCTGCAGGTGAAGAAGGTCCTGGGCTGGCGTGGTTACATGTCGTCTGCGGTTGTGAGGCTGGTTGGACGTACTGCCAAATTCTCTAAAACGATGTTGAAGGCAGCTTATGGTAGAGAAATTAACATTCAATTCTCTGGCAACAGCTCTGGTGGACATTTCTGCAGTCAGCATGCCAATTGCACGCTCCCTCAACTTGATTTCAACTGTGTTGTGATGTTTCGCATAGATTCTGAACCTTCCTAATCACATAGTATCTACAGATTGTAAGTTAAAGATGAATATTTTTATTGAAACTATTATATTGTTGATTGATTGACTATGACTTTCCAAATCTCCCAACAGTGCTATTTGTAGGGTTAATTTGAGGTAAATGTTGTGATTTTTCAGCCATTCCTGAACCTGTGACCAGAAACAAGCTACATAGGGGCAATACCAGAATAAATGATCTAATGATTCTGTCTCTTCGCAGAAACATCTGCAGAGCTGAGATGGTTGTATGCCCTATATACATAACATTCTGTTAGGTGGCAATGATTTTATCCAACATTTTTTATTGAATTTTTTTTTTGAATCAAGTGTTTTTTTTTTTTTTTTGTATCAGTTCATAAACCATGTGCCATAGAATCGGTACATCAAATCTCTTCTATTTTACAATCTGTATGGCGCCGCTGTCAACATTTTGGTCCTCAAATGAAACCGGTATGTTTTTCAAATTATGCTGATTTTTTTTTATTTATTTTTTTGCCAATTTTTGGTCTTTTAAAGGGTCGACAAACAAGTTCCTTACCTTCGCTCCCTTCCACTTGACGCCTCCAATTTTACAGTAATGCGGCAATCAGTTGGTTGTTTAGTGTTATATGCAATTCATATTTGGGATGTTTTTACTGAGTCTACGTACCACAGGAAGTGCAAGAGTGGGGCGCTTCCTATTTCCTGTCGGTAAAAGGTTGTCCTCCTCCCTGTGTCCTCTCGCTCTCTCTCTGGCCCTTTTCCCTCTTTCTCCCTATCCCCTTCACTTTAGCAGCAGAATGCAGCATGATCTAGCATCTCAAGGGTGGGGGTCAAGGGTTGTGCATACGTAGAGAATTCTTGGAAGGCATAACATTTGGGTAGATATGGTGACTTGACATTCAGTATCAACAGTCTGTAAACTAAATGTTGCCTCAAACTGATTAATATCCATCATTCTTTTCGATGACGTCACTCATCCAATGGAACGTGCCGTCATTCTTATCTAATGGTGATCATCCATCTCGTGTGCATTTTCTCTCTCTCTCTCTCACTCACTCACTCACTCACTCACTCACTCACTCACTCACTCACTCACTCACTCACTCTCACTCATTATTTATATATGTGTGTGTGTGTGTGTGTGTGTATGTTCCTTCTCCCCAGGACCAATATGACATCATCGACAAGCACACGCAATCCGGGCTGGAACTGGTAGAGAAGTATGTCAAGTTTGTGAAGGAGAGGACGGAGATAGAGCAGAACTATGCCAAACAGCTGAGGTAGGCCTCATTCTTCATGGTTCCTCAGGGCTCGTTCCTGCGTGTGTGCCCACAGCAGTTGATGTTTGTGCTCAAAAGCTGTTTTATGAAATGTATGTGGTGTCTTATGACTAGTTTGGGGCAGAATTGAACTTGTCTCCCCCTGTTGGCATTGCCCCAGCCCAGACAGTCCCAGAAACACTGCCCTCATTCTCAAGCTTGAGCCTGCATTACTGCCTCCCTTTTTCTCTATTCTTCACTCTCACTCTCGAGTGCATCTGTCAGTATCTGCTGCAGTGCTCTGGTGGAGAGGAAGTGGGAGCAGACTGGCACATGACAGACAGGATGTGGTCAGAGAGAGCTCTAATGAAAGAAAGAAGAATAGGAGAAGTGGATCTGTTTTAACAGATGTTCTTCTTCACTGTATTTTGGCTTTCCCTTAAAGGGGCAGTGCAGTCAAAAGCATGATTTCCTGTGTTTTAAAAAAAATTATATATATATATATATATATATATATATATATATATATATATATATATCCACACTGAGGTTGGAATAATACAGTGAAATTGTGACAATTATGATAATGCCCTTTTAGTGTAAGAGCTGCCTGAAATTTCAGCTTGTTTGGCTGGGTGGGTTTTTTTTAGACCTAGATGTTAATAGAAGACCAATAACAGCTAGCTTTCAGGTTACACATCCTTCCCATTAGGCTCCTCTCTGACCACTCCCTGACAGACCACTCAGTCTTAGCAGAATTCTTGCTTGTTTCTTTTTGACAATTTTTTTTATTAAAAACAATTATAGTAAGGTTATTAATTGTTAGCTAGAAATGATTTGATATTGAGATAAAAACGTCAAAAAGGAAAGATCAACTGTGCCAGTGGACCGGGGCAGTCTTGCCTACAAGAAGCAAATATTTGTGTGTATTGTTTCTTAGAGGTGTGGATTGATTTTAAATTGAATAATTTCTATTAAACGCTGACTGTAACCAATTTAGGTTTGAACTTGCTTATTGAGATTTGAATAGACACCCTAATTGGATGCATTGTGTTTTCCTATCATTTAGGATAATTAAGTTTGCATCTGTACTTTTGACATATTCTATCTTCCAGACTACTTACCATATCTTCCCCCTCTCCTAATATTGACAGAAATCTAACAAAGAAATACAATCCTAAACGAGGCTGTAAAGAGGAACAGGAATGCAGGTGAGCTATTGGGCTGTGTGTGAATGAATATGTGTGTGTGAATGAATGTGTGTGTGTGAATGAATATGTGTGTGTGAATGAATATGTGTGTGTGAATGAATATGTGTGTGCATAAAATGTGCTGTGTTTGTATCTGCCCAGGCCAGCTGTGATCTTCAACATGACTTTCAGTTCCTAATCAGACATAGAGAAGGAAAACAAAGCTTGACTAAAATAATACACCAACAATACATGACGTAATTTCAATGACGTGTTTTCAAACTGCTTTCCTGTCTATAGTACTGTATTTGGAGAGGCTATGCCAGCACCTGCAGAGCAATGCAAATGACTGCTACTATACCCCCTGAGAGGGAAACGGGAATAAGGAAGTAATGGACCTATCATTACCTGGCTAACACAGCTATTTAAGCAACAGTGTATGTAACTTCCTGTCAATGCCCAAATCCATTACAGATCTCATCTCTTCTGTATCCTTTCCCTCCCTCCCTCCCTCCCTCCCTCCCTCCCTCCCTCCCTCCCTCTTCACTCCCCCTCCTCTCCCATAGGTTCTCCAACCACCAGTCCTTCCTGGACATCCTGAATGAGATGAACGACTACGCAGGACAGAGGGAGCTGATTGCTGAGAACATGATGATGAACATCTGCATTGAACTCACCAAGTACCTGCAGGAGCTCAAGATGGAGCGTAAGACGGTGAGAGAGAGAGATCCACACTGAGAGGGAAGGATGGAGGAGTTCAAAACTCAGATTATTATAGTGAGGGCGAGTGAAGATGGGTGGGATCTAGGGAAAAGGAGGGAGAGTATGAAGGAGACAGGAAGGACCAGCAGAGACTTGTAGGTTCCTCTGTTATGGCACGAAGGTAGCCTGGGTTGTCTCGTAGGGGGGGTGGTCACTGTCGTGTTGTCATCCTCTGAAAGGAGAGGAATGCCTTGGCCCAATCCCAATGGAATATAGAACACACACAAACACTATAAAGTCTCCCAGTAGACATGACCCACAGACAGACAGACTGCTATTTGTTTACCAGCTGTTTTGTTCTGTGGTTTTTGGTGGCTGTTGTTTATTCTGTACCCAATGCCAATGGCCCGGTCTAAGTAGGGACCGTCATGTCATCATCCTAGTGTTCTTGGTGTCTCATGTGTCCTCTCTGTGTGTCTGTTTGCAGCATCTGTCGGAGGCCAAGAAAGCCCAGCAGAGTTTGGAGAGCACCTATAAGCAGCTCGACAGTGTAAGTTTGTTTACATGTCAGGCCGTCTGCCAATTACTCCCCTCTTCCAAAGGGAAAATCTACGTTGTTGGTAGAATACTAACGTATACATCCTCTCTATACAGTAGGCCTATACTTTGTTTGTCAGTGAACAACTTGTCTGTTTATTCTTTCTGTTCAGTCAAAGGGCAATGTTTTGTCCAGTCACTGTCCTCCATTGTCTATAGTGGTGAAGCTGTCAAATGTTTCTGAATGCTCTCTCATATTGTCTGCTGTAAGTGGGGTCATTGTTACATCAGTGAAAGGGACGTTTGTTCACTAGTTGTGTGTGTGGTGACTCAGGTGACCAGTATTTGTAATATACAGGAAAAAGTGATGAGGAGCTCCTTTTTAAAGCAGGGGTAGGGAACTAGAACGAGACCAGAAACTAGCAGCACTCCAGCCCATTGCTCGTCACTGTATGGGTCAGCACCACTGACTTAAACCACTGATGTTCCAGCCCATTCAGTAAAGTCAGGTGCTCGTGGCCATTGGGCAAGTGTTCACTAGCCTTGGGTGAAGCAGAGGTCTCGCTTGTACACAATAGTAGTCTTTTCTATTCCATTCAAAGAATGCCCACAGAGCACAGTATTGGGTTAGCTAAGATCAACATGGATGTGTTTCTGTCGCTCTCTGTGTTTTTAGAGTAAGAAACGTTTTGAGAGGGAGTGGCGAGAAGCGGACAAAGCTGCTCAATATGCCGAGAAAACTGACCAGGACATCAACGCCACAAAGGCCGACGTCGAGAAGGTAGTAGGACACCAACACAGAATAAAAAGAACACAGGTTTTCATTTTCCGTTGCAAAACGTTTTCCTATGGTGTGCCCTACTGAACACAATCCAGCTGTCCTACTTGTCCTGTTTCCCCTTTAAACAGTGGAATGTGAGCCACCAGACCGACCTGTGTGTGACCTGTGTGTTTGTTTTGTTACCTGTGTCCAGGCCAAACAGCAGGCCAACATGAGGACACACATAGCGGAGGAGTGTAAGAACGACTACGCAGCCCAGCTGCAGAAATACAACAAGGAGCAGAGCCAGTTCTACTTCAGCGACATGCCTCTCATCTTCAACGTAAGGCAGAGCCTCTCACACATCCATCCATCCTGACCTTAGCCTAGCTTTCCTTCCTTCTGCTGGAACTATTTTAAATGCTAACATTTGGTTCAATAGACACTAAAAACACAGCTGACTTTATATATTTTTTTACCTTTATTTAAAGGTATTCTTCATACCAGAGAGAATACTATAGACATCAAGAAAGCCAGTCAGTTGATTATTGACAAGTTTTTCCAACTCTTTTGATAAACAGGGCAAAATAGAAATATGCCTATAACAGTTAGGATCAGCTTGATCTCCCCCTTTTTAAATAAGGACGCAACGTGACTGCCTTCCAAGCAATGGGAACCTCCCCAGAAAGGAGAGGGAGGCTTGGCGACGATAAGGGCAGCAACCTTAAAGAAGGGTCTAAATCGACCGACTCAGATGGTTTTTTGGGGTCAGGTTTCAGGAGCTTCTCTAGCACCTCGGACTCAGTGACTGCCTGCTGGTTGTTCTGTTATTCTTTAATCAGGCACCAAGACGTGGCAGATCTGATTGAGTGACGTCCTGTATGTGCCTCCTCTCCCGATAGAAACTCCAGGACATGGATGAGAGGCGGGTGAGGAAGCTGGCGCAGGGCTACGTCTTGTTCTCAGACACGGAGAGGCACGTGATGCCCATTATCGGGAAGTGTCTGGAGGGCGTCACTAAAGCGGGCACTAATGTCAACGAGAGGAATGTGAGTGGGCCGTACTGTACTGCATGTATACAAAACAAACCCAGACGTAACGTACGTAGATACATGTGGTCCAATGAAGTTCAAAAGAATGTGAGGGAAATGGGTATGAAACACAAATGCTTTGAAACGTTTTGGTATTGCTGGTCTGTGTTTCACTGTCATAATGTAACCTACTGTCCCTGCAGGACTCCATAGCTCTTATAGAGCAGTACAAGTCAGGCTTTGAGCGTCCTGGGGACCTGGACTTTGAGGACTACAGTCAGGGCATCAACCGTGCCTCCTCAGACAGCAGCCTGGGCACCCTCGGTACCCCCAAAGGCCCCCTGGAGCTGCTGGGCAAGAACAGGAGCAAACCGTTCTGGCTGTTCAGCAAGAAGAGTAAGGTAAGCTGCGAGTACCACCACTCCTCCTCACAGACAAAATGACTAGTTTACATCCCTGGTACATCCCACTCCCATGACTCAGTTCTGACTAGCTGAGTAACTTTCTGAATTAGTAATAGACATTAGGATAATAATCTACAATTCATGCCCAAATCAGGTTACATCCCTCCGAGTGGATTTCTTAGTGTTTGAAATGATCAGTGCTCCAAAGTGCAGGTAGATAAACCATGAGCAGTGTGTGTGTTGAGGCAGAGGGGCTGAATCAGGGAGACAGCGTCTGGGAACGTCCCTCTGGGGACCGCCTCTGGGGACCACCTCTGCCACTATGGTCCTGAAGCTGTGGTCTCATACACAATCCTTCCTGTTCCCAGAGCTCTGCATGTACATACTGCATGGCCCCTCTCTCTAACACACACACACACACACACACACACACACACACACACCTTTCTAGAACTGGTATGTGCATGGCTGTGTCCCTGGCCTGTCTGTGAATAAGCCTCCTCTGACTTTCTGCAGCGTGTGACTGACTTTGGTTTCCAATAGGTCAACTCTACTGACGGGCAGCGTTCTGCAGAGCTTGTGCTTTCATCAGCACAGACAGGCACAAACACATTGAATTTTCCGCTACGAACACACTGCTATTATACTGTATTATACTGGCCCAGACTATAACATTAGCAGTCAAACCACCTTAGGAAATGCCAGCCATCAGGGATGATACTGGGACAGGGAGGGATGACTAGTTCCAAGTCAACTCATTTTTTCTGTGTTCTCTCTACACCGTCATTGGAGATCATGGGTGACGTTGGACCACTAGAGGCCGTCTAGATCTAAAATATATCGGATGTCCCTTAAACAGGCCTCCTGAGCCACTCTGAAATGACTAAAAATAAACTAGACAGGAATGTTGAGAGGACAGCAAACTAACACCTAGCTAACCTACATCATGGCCAGCCTCTACCCACTGCTGCATATCTCTCTCTCTCTCTCTCTCTCTCTCTCTCTCTCTCTCTCTCTCTCTCTCTCTCTCTCTCTCTCTCTCTCTGTCTCTGTCTCTGTCTCTGTCTCTCTCTCTCTCTCTCTCTGTCTGTCCAGTCTCTTCCAGCACTTTCCTCCTGCTACATGTCTGATTGGCTACACTGCTGTCCAATCCTGTTCCTCTAATACTCTCTACCTACTTCCCGTCCTGTCTGTGTGGTGCACCGCTCTGTGTCATCGCTCCTGCTCTCCCCAAAGAGGTGGATCAGTAATGATCAGAGTGAACTTTCATATTGGCCTGTGAGAAAGAGCTTTGGATGTCATTTGTAAAAAGTCTACCCCCTCCCCACTGCACAACACTGATTCAAACAGCTCCTAGTTAAAGTGCTTTTTAGTCCAGGACTACTGTAGGTCTAGGCTAATCTGTGTCTGAGAAACGGGCCTATAGAGTTGACTATATTCTCCCTCACTGCTCCTCACTTGGTCATGTGGTTACACCATCATGACCAAGTGAGGTTACAGGTTCAGTAGTTCCCACCAGCTTAGAGACCTGTCATGTTTCTTATTACCTGTATTACAAGCATGTATACCAGGCCCAGAGCTGTAGGGTGTCCTTTGTACATAGGTAGACTGAACTATGTGTCTGTGTCCAGATTGAGGTTAACCAATGGAATGTCCCGTTGGTCCGCTCCAATCTGTCAACCTTGTTCCTCACGTAGGCTCACTCTACTCTACCCTTCATCGTGGCTTGTGTTTTGTTGGTGTTGGGACTGTGGTGCGGTTGTTGTGGCGCTATGTGAATGACCCGGTGACTGTGGGCTTCTGCAGGGGTAACTGCTGCAGTGTTGTCTTCTCTGTGTGGTGTGCTTAAGGTGTTGATGGTGTCTCTCTCTCTTTCCCTTGTCATCTGTTTTTGTCCTCCCCTCCCTCTCTCCCTCCATGCCACCCTCTCCCTGGGTGTCTGTGCTTCACCCCGCCCCAGCTCTCTCCCTCCCCTTCCTCACTCACCACCTTGTCCACGCCCCCCGCCCCCTCGCCCGCTAACGGACCCCCCTCCCCCAAGTTCGGCCGGGACCCATTGTCGTACTGTTTGAAGGAGATCAATAAGACAGTCAAACCCAGAATATCCTCCTTCAGGACCCTCGGGCGAACGGTGAGTCATCAGGGTCAGGGGCCACAACGTCTCCTCACAAAGGCCTCCGCTAACCTGTTTGGTGGATCAACCTGTTCTTTCTTATTGTTCCAGGAAATGACTGAATATGTCCAAACAAAACGGACTAAATTATTGAGCAAAATGTTTCAGGTGTTGACTTTTCAGAGTGGAAAGACAGAATCTTTGAAGGTGTCATACACTGAATATATCAAACATTAAGAACACCTTCCTAATATTGAGTTGCACCCCCACCCCTCCCCCTTTTCCCTCAGAACAGCCTCAGTTCGTCAGGGCATAGACTCTACAAGGTGTTGAAAGCGGTGCACAGGGATGCTGGTCCATGTTGACTCCAGTGTTTCCCACAGTTGTGTCAAGTTGGCTGGATGTCCTTTGGTCCACCACCCATTCTTGATACACACAGGAAACTGTTGACTGTGAGAAACCCAGCAGTGTTGCAGTTCTTGACACAAACCGGTGTGCCTGGCACCTACTACCATACCCTGCTCAAAGGCGGTTCAATCTTTTGTCTTGCCCATTCACCCTCTGAATGGCACACATACACAATCCATGTCTCAAGGCTTAAAAATCCTTATTTAACCTTAGAGCAGGTTTCCTTCATGTTTTTTATACTCTGAATATACAGTGCATTCAGAAAGTATTCAGACCCCTTTACTTTTTCCACATATTGTTATGTTACAGCCTTATTGTAAAATGAATTACGTTGTTTTGTTTTTTCCTCATCAATCTACACCCAAATGTTTGAAAATGTTACATTTACATAAGTATTCAGAGCCCTTGCTCAGTACTTTGTTGAAGCACCTTTGGCAGCGATTACAGCCTCAAGTCTTCTTGGGTATGACGCTACAAGCTTGGCACACCTGTATTTAGGGAATTTCTCTCATTCTTCTCTGAAGATTCTCTCAAGCTCTGTCAGGTTGGATGGAGAGCGACACTGCACATCTATTTTCAGGTCTCCAGAGATGTTCAAGTCTGGGCTCTGGCTAGGCCACTCAAGGACATTCAGAGACTTGTCCTGAAGCCACTCCTGCGTTGTCTTGGCTGTGTGATTAAGGTCTTTGTCCTGTTGGAAGGTGAACCTTTGCCCCAGTCTGAGGTCCTGAGCGCTCTGGAGACGGTTTTCATCAAGGCGCTCTGTATTTTGCTCCATTCATCTTTCCCTCAATCGTGACTAGTCTCCCAGTCCCTGCCACTGAAAAACATCCCCACAGCATGATTCTGCCACCACCATGCTTCACCGTAGGGATGGCGCCAGATATCCTCCAGACGTAACACTTGGCATTCAGGCCAAAGAGGTTAAATCTTGTTTTCATCAAACCAGAGAATCTGGTTTATCATGGTCTGAGATTCCTTTAGGTGCCTTTTGGCAAACTCCAAGTGGGCTGTCATGTGCCTTTTACTGAGGAGTGGCTTCCGTCTGGCCACTCTACCATAAAGCCCTGATTGGTGGAGTGCTGCAGAGATGGTTCTCCTTCAAGAAGATTCTCCCATATCCACAGAGGAACTCCCGAGCTCTGTCAGTGACAGTCTGGTTCTTGGTCACTGTCCAAGGCCCTTCTCCCTCGATTGCTTAGTTTGTCCGGGCGGCCAGCTCTAGGAAGAGTGTTGGGGGTTCTAAACTTCTTCCATTTAAGAATGACGGAGGCCACTTTGCTCTTGGGGACCTTCAATGCTGCAGAAATGTTTTGGTACCCTTCCCCAGATCTGTGCCTCGACACAATCCTGTCTTGGAGCTCTACGAACAAATCCATCGACCTCATGGCTTGTTTTTTTTCTCTGGCATACACTGTCAACTGTGGGACCTTATATAGACAGGTGTGTGTGTGTGTGTGTGTGTGTGTGTGTGTGTGTGTGTGTGTGTGCCTTTCCAAATCATGTCCAATCAATTTAATTTACCACAGGTGGACTCCAATCAACTTATCTTAATTTCAAGTCTCATAGCAAAGGGTCTGAATACTTATGTAAACATTTTTGCAAATGTCTAAATCTGTTTTTGCTTTGTCATTATGATGTATTATGTGTAGATTGATGAGGAAAATGTTTTATTTACCGTAATTTCCGGACTATAAGCCGCAACTTTTTGCCCACGCTTTGAAACCTCGCGGCTTAAACAATGACGCGGCTGATATATGGATTTTTCCCGCTTTCAAATGTATTTTCTAAAAAAAACACATTCTGTGACGTGCTCAGTTTTTTGGCGGCATGAAGCTTTCATTAGACCAATGAAATTGCCGAACGGGTTAAGGTCAAACAACTTTTTTGTTTACTGTTTAGATTAAATCGAGCGCTCAAACTTCCCATCATTCTGATTACGGTAGTCATTTTGTCACCCTCATCATGGCAAAGACATGGAGAAATGCATATGATGCAGCTTTCAAGTTGAAGGCGATCTGGCTGTTGGAAAAGGAAATAGAGCTGCTGCACGGGAGCTTGGTCTTAATGAGTCGATGATAAGACGTTGGAAACAGCAGCGTGAGGAATTGACTCAGTGCAAAAAGACAACTAAAGCTTACTGCTAATTTGTTTTGTTACAAGCCGTGTTTCGTTAAAGCCTATTTATTTTTGTTACAAGCCGTGTTTCGTTAAAGCCTGTGTAAAGTTCATTTGTTTCAATGTACCGGTAGGCACCTGCGGCTTATAGACATGTGCAGTTTATTTATGTTAAAAAAAAATATATATTTTTAATTCAGTGGATGCGGCTTATATTCAGGTGCGCTCAATAGTCCGGAAATTACGGTAATACATTTTAGATTAAGGCTGTAACATAACAAAATGGGAAAAAGTTGAGGGGTCTGAATACTTTCCGACTGCACTTTGTTTATACAGTCGTGGCCAAAAGTTTTGAGAATGACACATTAATTTCCACAAAGTTTGCTGCTTTAGTGTTTTTAGATGTTTTTGTCAGATGTTACTATGGAATACTGAAGTATAATTACAAGCATTTCATAAGTGTCAAAGGCTTTTATTGACAATTACATGAAGTTGATACAGAGTCAATATTTCCCGTGTTGACCCTTCTTTTTCAAGACCTCTGCAATCTGCCCTGGCATGCTGTCAATTAACTTCTGGGCCACATCCTGACTGATGGCAGCCCATTCTTGCCTAATCAATGCTTGGAGTTTGTCAGAATTTGTGGGTTTTTGTTTGTCCACCCGCCTCTTGAGGATTGACCACAAGTTCTCAATGGGTTTAGTTCCGACTGTGTGGTCGGAACTAGAAGCACACGCATTTCGCTACACTCGCATTAACATCTGCTAACCATGTGTATGTGACAAATAACATTTGATTTGGATTAAGGTCTGGGGAGTTTCCTGGCCATGGATCCAAAATATCAATGTTTTGTTCCCCGAGCCACTTAGTTAACACTTGTGCCTTATGGCAAGGTGCTCCATCATGCTGGAAAAGGCATTGTTCGTCACCAAACTGTTCCTGGATGGTTGGGAAAGGTTGCTCTCAGAGGATGTGCTGGTACCATTCTTTAGTCATGGCTGTGTTCTTAGGCAAAATTGTGAGTGAGCACACTCCCTTGGCTGAGAAGCAACCCCACACATGAATGGTCTCAGGATGCTTTACTGTTGGCATGACACAGGACTGATGGTAGCGCTCACCTTGTCTTCTCCAGACAAGCTTTTTTCTGGATGCCCCAAACAATCGGAAATTGGATTCATCAGAGAAAATGACCTTCTTGACACCAGGTCATCCTCCAAAAGTGTTCGCCTCACTGTGCGTGCAGATGCACTCACACCTGCCTGCTGCCATTCCTGAGCAAGCTCTGTACTGGTGGTGCCCTGATCCTTCAGCTGAATCAACTTTAGGAGATGGTCTTGGCGCTTGCTGGACTTTCTTGGGCGTTCTGAAGCCTTTTCACAACAATTGAACCACTCTCCTTGAAGTTATTGATGATCTGATAAATGGTTGATTTAGGTGCAATCTTACTGGCAGCAATATCCTTGCCTGTGAAGCCCTTTTTGTGTAAAGCAATGATGATGGCACGTGTTTCCTTGCAGGTAACCATGGTTGACAGAAGAAGAACAATGATTCCAAGCACCATCCTCCTTTTGAAGCTTCCAGTCTGTTATTCGAACTCAATCAGCATGACAGAGTGATCTCCAGCCTTGTCCTCGTCAACACTCAAACCTGTGTTAACGAGAGAATCACTGACATGATGTCAGCTGGTCCTTTTGTGGCAGGGCTGAAATGCAGTTGAAATGTTTTTGGGGGATTCAGTTCATTTGCATGGCAAAGAGGGACTTTGCAATTAATAGCGATTCATCTGATCACTCTTCAAAACATTCTGGAGTATATGCAAATTGCCATCATACAAACTGAAGCAGCAGACGTTGTGAAAATTAATATTTGTGTCATTCTCAACTTTTGGCCATTTAAGCAATATGGCCCGAGAGGGTGTGCTATATGGCTAATATACCACGGCTAAGGGCTGTTCTTATGCGCGACACAACGTGGAGTGCCTGGATACAGCCCTTAGCTGTGGTATATTGGCCATATACCACAAACACCCAAGGTGCCTTATTTCTATTATAAACTGGTTACCAATGTAATTAGAGCAGTAAAAATAAATGGGTTTTTTTCATACCCATGGTATACGGTCTGATATACCACGGCTTTCAGCCAATGAACATTCAGGGTTCGAACCACCCAGTTCTCTCTCTCTCACACACACACACACACACACACACACACGTTGTCTGTCTATTTCTCTCTCCCTCAGAGGTTCACTCCAGAGAGGATCATAGTAATGGTAATACTAGAGTGGTGTCTGTGTGGGGTGTTAAAGGGTGTCTCAGCTTCTCACATCGACGGGGAATCTCACACATGACCACCTCTCCATCAGTACAATTGGACAAGCATCTTGGTCTCAAACGTCACACTAAAGTCTGCTTGTTTACCTTCTCAAATCAATGCTGGAATGTTCACGCTGTAGTTCAGCTGCTAGCACATGAACTGGAACACAGCCAGATTCAAATTCGACATTGGATGCAAAGCAGAGGGCTGAAAACATGGCCTGTCCGTTTGGAGTTAAGAGTTGAAGAGGTGGCCACCTGGTGGATTAGGGGGGTAACAACACTTAATAACTTAAGTCACTTCAGCAATGGGGCAACATTATCTAATTTGACCGATATATTGGATTCAGTTTACCTCCATTGTTTTACTGGTCTGTCACTATGATAACCTCCTTCCTTTAAACGTTCACTACAAAACCCAATGGAAGAGTTCCTAAAAACAGGTTCTTATTTGGGTGGGTGTGCTGCCAATGGGATGGTACTGGGAATGATTGTATGGGTGAAAATGGTGGTGGTCTTGGGTTCAGCTCACTGTAAAAACAAAGCATATCTGTTTGTTCACTCTAAAGCAAAAACAATGCCCTTACTAGAGGTTAAATATGTTTTCTTGTCATCAACTGTTTCCCTTGAGCTGAACCATAACCACAGACCAGCGCTTCCTCTAGAGGTGGTGGGGTGTGTTCCTCTCCTACCACGTGCCTTGGTGATGGAGAACATGTGTGTGTGTGTGTGTGTGTGTGTGTGTGTTAAAGTGACTGTTCCTCCCTGTGCGTTTTCTCAGCCCACGGTGACGGAGGACTTTGGCCATCTCCCCCCCGAGCAGCGCAGGAAGAGGTTACAACAGAAACTAGATGACATTGGCAAGGAGTTGCAGAAAGAAGTGGACCAGAGGTGTGTGGGAGAGTTTGACTGACTGCTTTGACAACCATCTCTGTGACTACTGACAACTGCTCCCAACAGTGTGTGTGTTGTTGACCAATTACTGCACTCCACAGGGGATGCATTTCCACTGAGAATCAATCCACCTCTCATCTCTCTCTTTCCCTCTCTGTTGCTCTGTCTCTGTGTGTGTCTCTCCAGTGCGGCCCTGGAGAAGATGAAGGATGTGTATGAGAAGAACCCCCAGATGGGAGACCCTGCCAGCCTGTCTCCCCAGATCAACCAGACAGCCCAGAACGTGGAGAGACTGAGAGGAGAGTTCAACAAGTATGAGGTAATGGACTCCCCTCTACTGGCCACAGTCATGTACTGCATGCCATGTTCCCATATGCAAGCTAGAATACATACAGTTGAAGTCGGAAGTTTACATACACTTAGGAGTCATTAAAACTCGTTTTTCAACCACTCCACAAATTTCTTGTTAACAAACTATAGTTTTGGCAAGTCGGTTAGGACATCTACTTTGTGCATGACACAAGTAATTTTACCAACAGTTGTTTACAGACAGATTATTTCACTTATAATTCACTGTATCACAATTCCAGTGGGTCAGAAGTTTACATACACTAAGTTGACTGTGCCTTTAAACAGCTTAGAAAATTCCAGAAAATTATGTCATGGCTTTAGAAGCTTCTGATAGGCTAATTGACATAATTTGAGTCAATTAGAGGTGTACCTGTGGATGTATTTCAAGGCCTACCTTCAAACTCAGTGCCTCTTTGCTTGACATCATGGGAAAATCAAAGGAAATCAGCCAAGATTGTTTTTGTAGACCTCCACAAGTCTAGTTCATCCTTGGGAGCAAACGTCTGAAGGTACCACGTTCATCTGTATAAACAATATTACGCAAGTATAAACACCATGGTACCACGCAGCCGTCATACCGCTCAGGAAGGAGACGTGTTCCGTCTACTGGAGTTGAACGTACTTTGGTGCGAAAGGTGCAAATCAATCCCAGAACAACAGCAAAGGACCTTGTGAAGATGCTGGAGGAAACGGGTACAAAGTATCTATATCCACAGTAAAACGAGTCCAATATCGAAATAACCTGAAAGGCCGCTCAGCAAGGAAGAAGCCACTGCTCCAAAACCGTCATAAAAAAGCCAGACTACGGTTTGAAACTGCACATGGGGACAAAGATTGTGCTTTTTGGAGAAATGTCCTCTGGTCTGATGAAACAAAAATATAACTGTTTGGTCATAATGACCATCGTTATGTTTGGAGGGAGGCTTGCAAGCCGAAGAACACCATCCCAACTGAAGCACGGGGGTGGCAGCATCATGTTGTGGGGGTGCTTTGCTGCAGGAGGGACTGGTGCACTTCACAAAATAGATGGCATCATGAGGCAGGAAAATTGTGGATTTATTGAAGCAACATCTCAAGACATCAGTCAGGAAGTTAAAGCTTGGTCGCAAATGGGTCTTCCAAATGGACAATGAGCCCAAGCATACTTCCAAAGTTGTGGCAAAATGGCTTAAGGACAACAAAGTCAAGGTATTGGAGTGACCATCACAAAGCCCTGACCTTAATCCATAAAATATTTGTGGGCAGAACTGAAAAAGCATGTGTGAGCAAGGAGGCCTACAAACCTGACTCAGTTGCACCAGCTCTGTCAGGAATGGGCCAAAATTGACCCAACTTATTGTGGGAAGCTTGTGGAAGGCTACCTGAAATATTTGACCCAAGTTAAACAATTTAAAGGCAATGCTACCAAATACTAATTGAGTGTATGTAAACTTGTGACCCACTGGGAATGTGATGAAAGAAATTAAAGCTGAAATGAATCATTCTCTACTATTATTCTGACATTTCACATTCTTAAAATAAAGTAGTGATCCTAACTGACTTAAAACAGGGAATTTTTACTAGGATTAAATGTCAGGAATTGTTAAACTGAGTTTAAATATATTTGCCTAAGGTGTATGTAAACTTCCGACTTCAACTGTATTCTTTGTTACCTCTTCACATAGTTATTTGTAAACACAGACCTCGTTTTCCTGATTTTAATATACAACCCGTTCCATTCTTTGACTTGGTCTCACTCACAATTTGTCACGAGCACAATCTATAGGAAACACTGGTATAATTCACAATCTATAGGAAACACTGGTATAATTCACAATCTATAGGAAACACTGGTATAATTCACAATCTATAGGAAACACTGGTATAATTCACAATCTATAGGAAACACTGGTATAATTCACAATCTATAGGAAACACTGGTATAATTCACAATCTATAGGAAACACTGGTATAATTCACAATCTATAGGAAACACTGGTATAATTCACAATCTATAGGAAACACTGGTATAATTCACAATCTATAGGAAACACTGGTATAATTCACAATCTATAGGAAACACTGGTATAATTCACAATCTATAGGAAACACTGGTATAATTCACAATCTATAGGAAACACTGGTATAATTCACAATCTATAGGAAACACTGGTATAATTCACAATCTATAGGAAACACTGGTATAATTCACAATCTATAGGAAACACTGGTATATTTCCTCCGTGCTTTGTTTCGTAGTCATGGCTGACAGAGGCAGGAAGGCGAGGGGATTCAATGCTCAGGAGAGATACGTTACGAGAGGATGCGTTGAGCTACAGCTCTCACTCCTTCAACAACAACGGCAGCACTCACGAACCATACAGGTCAGAAACCAGACGCTGAGATTCACTCATGGCTGTCAGTAAATGTACTGTAGTCGTATATCTATATTTATTATTAAGCACATGTGTGTTTCTCCCTCCAGCCCCGACGGAACCCACTCTGAAGAAGGCACCCCAGATCCCTCTCAGGCCATCTACGCCGAGTTTGACGACGACTTTGAGGAGGAGGAAGAGGAGCTTGTCGCTCCCATCGGCCAATGTACAGCCATGTACAACTTCCCAGGTAGGTGTGGATGGGTCACAATGACACCAATGTACTCAACACTATTATGGTATTTAACACTTACTTGTACATGGCTATAGTGTAACATGCTGTCATGTCCCTGCTAGGTGCCAGTGAGGGGACCATCACCATGCAGGAGGGGGAGGTGTTGTCTGTAGTGGAGGAGGATAAAGGTGACGGCTGGACCAGGGTCCGCAGGGCCAACGGGAACGAGGGTTACATCCCAACATCCTACGTCAGCATCAGCCTCAGCAAGTGACCCGACACCCATCCCACCCACACGAGGCCTGAGGGAACGGCCAATCATCACTGATGATGATTCCAAAATACTGTGGCAGCTCTCTCTTGGGACCAATCAGAAAGAGGGAAAAAAAGCACTGTGGGCGGGACCATCTGGGTGTCCGTAAGGAGACTACTAGGGCCAATCGAGTCGCTTTGATTTCCTCACAGATGCGCACCTATGATTTCTTTCCCCTGCTGGCCAGAGAAGATGCAGTCAATTGTGCTTTTGGCTCCTCCTGGCTTGCATGTCTGTACCAGGTCACTATACTTACCACAAGCCACACATTTTCATCGTAGTTCTCCTTGATATTATCACAGTGCGTTTGTGGTTGTGGTTTAGTAGTGGATATCATAGCAGGACTGATGATATAGATTAGAATGAGGCACCAACCAACATGTCCATATGCCCTCACCTCACTGTGGGAAGGCTTCTCCTTTTTCACAGTGAGAGGAGGAATAGAAGTGCTGTTGTCAGGGCTGTACTGGTGCGTTTGACATCAGGGTTGTGTTCAGTAAGGATAAAACGTTTTGAAACCAAGTGAAACAGAGGTATTACCTGAACTTGTCCAATGAGAACACAGTACTACGGTGTGCCCTACTGAACAGGAGGCAGGATTAAGAGGAAGTTTCCCTAACACATTAGTAAGCATAACCTGCTCTCTCTAGCACTCCCATGCAGCCAGAATGTAAACTGATCACGTTCTTGCTCTTCTTCGTATTTGCACATGGCATTTTGGACAAAGAACATTTGCTCAGATAATGGAAGTGTCTCAACACAGGTCTATGGGCACTGCATTTCAGTAGGAAAGCCCTGTTGACACAGCCACTATTCAGATCAGATATACTCACCAGTTTGCGTGACTTTATTTCCTTGTGCTCTGATGTATAAATAGATTAGCCATCCACAAGGCCAAAGACTGACAGTAAAGCCCCCTTAGAGAGACACACACATACTGATGGCAATAAAGAAATGTTTCAGACAATCACAGCCGTATCTTCACTTCAGCTCAGTTTCAAGCCATCAACATAAATGGCCTATACGAGAGCTCTTTTATAGCTCTTGATTCTGAATGGTAAATAATGAATTGTTTGTATTGAGAATATAATTTATTAAGTATGTGTAAGTTGCTACATTTAAAAGAGTTAAAGTTTAAGGCATGCTTTGGTTTATATCATGAGTTCAATCCCATTTGTACTTTTCCCTGCAAACACGGTGGACTGTCTATCCAGAGGTGAGAGCGATACCAATAAATTGTTGCAGACAGAATATGTGCAACGTTAAGACTATCATATTTATGTTATAAAATAATATATTTTAGCTATCACTACACCACTATTGTCTTATTAGCTTTTTAACCTGATGAATAAAGATTGAGAAGTTGAGAGCAGATGTGTATCTTCGTGAGGTGAATGTGTCCATTTTGTCTGGAGTTTAAACGACACTCCAGTTTTGAGCCACGCAGGAATATTCCTAACATAAAAACTCACTCGCATGTCCAGGTGCCTTTCTGGTTCAAAGCATTGTGTATATACCTAACATGCAAATGTCTTCTGTTTTTAAGACTAATAAATGTAACACGCATTTCAAAGTTCAAGTGGTTGTATCATTTATTCATTGTTTGTTTTATTTTATTGCTAATGTTTGTCTGGCATAGAGCCAACCGTTGTATTATTTATAAGAGAGCGAGCTGGTCCCCAAGAAATAAGATGCATTTTGAGTGAGATGAGAAAATGTCTAGAAATATCAAGTGCATGTACATACTCTTAAAGGGACTGGCTGCTGGAGTATCCTTAGGGTTTCTTCAAATTGAAACTGTGGGGAACCCCTAATAAGATCCTCAAAAAACCTTTTGGGGTACATTTTTTAACTACCCCCCCCCCCCCCTTCCCCTCCCCTGTTGTTATTATTATTATTAATAATACACACAACTAAAATATTGTTATCAGTGTTGATTATGATGTTAGTGGCAAAGCAGAATAAAAAAGTGTAAGTGAGGCAAACTCCCAGTGTTTTCATACACATACCATGTCCATAATGTAGAGGTCTATGGGGTATTCATTAAAGAGGTAAGGGAGGCGGATGCTAAATTTGATCTGCATACCAATTGACATACCTTTGTATGCCTCCTTGTCTATTCCTGCAGACACAAAAATGAGCAGTTCAGCCATCTGCACCCAATACAGCTAGACTTCAACATATTCTTATTGCCTACATATTCTTACCTCTTTGTTGATTGATATCCATTGAATTGTCCATTTTCTGTTTTAGAAAGATGGTATAATCATAAAACAATATCAATTTAGATCATACAGATGACAAACCTTAAATTGAGATCTTTACATTTTTCACTTAAGTGACTGACCTTGTTGTCCTTTCAAATTAAAATCCAAATGTTTCCGTTGGGCAGTTAGGTTCCTGCAATAACCCCCAACAACTCAGGAGGTTCCTCAAAGAACCCCACCTCCTATAAGGTTATTGGAGGAAACATTTGGGGGCAATTTTCAGTGTCACGAACCCTAAGGTTCTTCAAAGGACTTTGAGGATCTTAGAAGAACCCTTGTTGAACCCCTCATGTCTAGAGTGTATAGCAGAGTCACAGCAGATGGCACTATTGCTGTAGTGTATCATTTCTTGTGATCTGATATCCAAATAGCCTCGTCCTCTATCCTGCTCTCTCTGAGCAGGGTATTCAAACTATTTATTAAGCCTTCCTAAACTTGTTTATTATTATGTACACCAATAATTTACATGCATCATTAACACCTATTCACTTGAAAACATACCAACTACAGAGGTTATTTTCAAGCATGTCCTACTAATCACAGTGCGCTCATTCCGAACATTGGCCTCTGCTTGATCAAAGCGAGGATTTTTTCACTGATCTAAAAGTCCTTCAACAACTGATAGATTTTTGGGGGGGTTTCGATCTGTCAGTTTTTAACAAAAAGACTAATGATGCTCTGTATGGAGGCCCTCACAGAGGAAATGATACCTTTCTAACACCTAATTGGCTTGCTGCTGCGCTCAAGGCCAAGTGACCACCGGGCAGCGTTGACTGGTCAGTTGATTGAGCTTGGTAATTTGTATGCACTAGTCTTACTCTCCGGAACGATAAAGGTCAGATGGTCCATAAAACTGCCTGTCTTCGCATCGGGGTTGCCCGGGTAACGGGATCAGCCGCTCCTGTAAAGAAGCCATCCTCACCGCGACTGATAAACGGTCCGATGGTTCCAAGAGATGTAGTGCCAAGGCAGAGGAAAAGTAAACAGGAGAGACACGACCAGAGATAGCTGGAGATCTACTAGGTAATGTATGATAGGCGATCTGCTTGCATAAGAGATTTGTATCGATGTGTGTGCATTTGATGTACTTGGGCTCAATGTCAACACTGATGTTTATGCTCTCAGATGTCCATGTGTGCATTAGCGTAGATGTTTGCTCTCCTTGAGTTGGATGAGTTCTTCATGGGAATTCAAAAGATTTAGTTTCATGTTAGGATGTAGATTGAACTGTCAGAGAAAATTAACAAAACAGGCTTCACTTACGAGGAAACCCTAGGTACATGTGAAGATACCTACTCAATAAGTGTATTGTGCCATGGTTACTATGTTTGTCACTCTCTAGAGATGTTTGTCACTCTCAGCCACCGGCCCAAACCCACAGTTCCCCAAGAGCTGCCCCTCAACCACCCAATACAATAATTCCATTCCAAGACCCTCCGCCCGGTCCCCCAATGCACCAACAAAATGAACAAAAGAGAAAAAAGACAAAGACAAAGGAAAACAGAAAACAATAATACAAAACACAAAAAGACATCAAGGACAACACAAATCATAACAGCAAGGCCAACTGAATATGTTTGAGTGCATTAATGGCACTTTTTACGTGTGTATGTGTGTGCGTCCGTTTATGTGCACGTGTGTGCATTTGAATGAGAGTGTGTGTATATGCATGTCTGCAAACACTTGAGCCTCAGGCAAACAGGCATTGGCTGTAACAATACTGCCCCTCAGTGTCATTCAAACATACTTTATTTAGTAAATATTTTTAGACATGCTATCCCCCGCCCAGCAACTCCACTCCCACTTGTCTCCAGTTCCACATCCCAACCCTCAGCTTCGCTCAGCCCATCCCACCGATTTCTGCTGGCCGCCCTCTTCGGATTTCTACGCAATGTATATCTTTCAACTATCCTGTGATGTTTAACATACAATTTGAGTCTATCTAATCAAATAGAATCTACAAGTGTCTCCCGGGTGGCGCAGGGGTCTAAGGCTGTGCCACCAGAGATTCTGGGTTCGAACCCAGGCTCTGCCGCAGCCGGCCGCGACCGCGAGGCCCATGGGGCGGCGCACAGTTGGCTCAGCGTCGTCCGGGTTAGGGGAGGGTTTGGCCGGCAGGGATGTCCTTGTCTCATTGTGCACTGGCGGGCCGGGTGCAGTGCATGCTGGCTAGGTGTACGGTGTTTCCTCTGATACATTGGTGCGGCTGGCTTCCCGGTTGGATGTGTGTTGTGTCAAGAAGCAGTGCGGCTAGGTTGGGTTGTGTTTCGGAGGATGCATGGCTCTCGACCTTCGCCTCTCCCGAGTCTGTACGGGAGTTGCAGCAATGAGACAAGACAGTAGACACTACCAATTGGGGAGAAAAGGGGTAAAAAAAAAAAAGATACACAGATTGTGAGCTAAAGATAAATACTTTCACTAAGAGTATTAGTATATTAGTAATTGATTGATCAGGTCTCTTCAGATCTGATTTTTTTAAATATTAATATTATGCTTTTTCAGCCATTCCTGAACCTGAGACCAGAAACAGGCTACCTGAGGGCAATACCAGAACAAATGGTCTATTCATTCTGTATCCTCACAACAAAATCTGCAGATCTGCGATGATTGTATGCCCCAGATATTCAACATTTTGTTGGTGACAAGAATTCTGTAAAATAATTTTAGCTGAAAAGCACAAAGTCTTAAATCTTGCGTCGTTTTATATATATCGACTCATACAACCTGTGCGAGGGAATCAGTACACCAAAAATCTCTTCCCAAATATTTTGCAATCTGTATGGCACAGCTCTCAACATCCTGGTCCTCAGATGAAACTGGTATGCTTTCCTATTTCTGCTATTTTTATTCCTCCGCAAGCTTTGATCCTTTATACTGGGCAGACAGACCAGTTCCCTACCTCCTCCCGCTGCCACCTGCCTCCTCCATTTTTGGGGTAATGCTGTAATCAATTGGTTGTAATTTTGGATTGAGCAGACCTTCCCATACAATTCTGATAACTGCATGAAAGACATAACTCTACCTTTCCAATTTATAATATCATTTAACAACAAAATACCCTTTTCCATAAATACAGGTATTTTATCAACCAGCACATTTGAGTTCAGCCATAATATTTGTTCTATCTTTTCAGGGGGGTGAAATTGAAATTGTAGCTAGCCCTGCAATGATAGTTTGAAAAAGAGAGATACTTTGAAAAATGTTTCATTTTCAATTAATCGAAAATGAGACCTGTCAATCTGCACAAAGGTAAAAAGACAATTTTTAAACAACGGATGAGCTTTTCTTAGTAACCTACTTGAGAACCATTTAAGGTTCAAGTAAAACATTTGTATAAGTGAAGCTTTTAGAGAGAGGTTTAGTGCTTTTATATTTAATAATCTCAACCCACCCAGTTCATATTCATTATATAGATAGGGAGTGTTTGTATCAGGGCAGATCATGGAGCATCATCCGCAGGACCTTTTGAATTATTAGGTAAAGAGTACAACCTCTTTGGTAGCTGTTAAATATCAGAGTATCCATTAAACAACCGATAACTGATGATTATTGATCAGTCACTGTAGATGTAGAGCTACATGGAACATATACACTGTAGATATGAGTAACAAGCCGATCCTCTGTAACTATCTCCAGTAGAAATCTGTCTCCGTCAGCCACCATCAGCCTGTTACTATCACACTCTTTATTCCTGCATGTTCCAACAAAACAAGATATTATGTCTGTGTCGAGCACAGCACTGGTGATTAAAGATTCAACAACCAGGTCCGCCATCAGTTCCATTTTCCTGGAGAAAGAGGCCCTGGAGAAAATATAGAAAAGCTTCAGGTTTTTGGTATAGCTGTGTGTGTGGGGTTGGAACCTCAGTCAGTGGATTTTCAATCATAGACACCATGTACTGTATTGCACGATGGATTTCCAGAACACTATACAATTCTGAGAATGCTATGCTGGAACTGTAAACAAACAAACATCAAACTTTACTCTGCTTATAATAGTCCACATCTTTATGCTCTGGGCCAGCCCTTTCCTCAAACAAATGCATATACAATCTCTTGTTATGCAATAATTCTGAAAGCAGCTGCTAGGCCTCTGAAAGAAAACCGAGAACAGCAGAACTAAAAAGTGGGGCATGGAGGGAGAGAAGGTAAATTAAAGAGAACATTCAGTTAATCTTTCCCTCTTGCCTGCTCTGTGTTGTCTGCTTTGTGTTGCCTGCCTTGTTGTCTGCCTGGTTGTCTGTCTGCCAGCCTGGTTGTCTGCCTGCTTGCTCTCTGGTTGTCTGTCTGCCTGCCTGGTTGTCTGCCTTTCCTGGTTGTCTGCCTGCCTGCTTCTTGGTTGTCTGCCTGCCTGCTCTCTGGTTGTCTGCCTGCCTGCCTGGTTGTCTGCCTGCCTGCTCTCTGATTGTCTGCCTGCCTGCTCTGCCTGCCGAGGGGGATGAATGGGATTCTTTAAATAGCTGTTATTAATTAGAGGTTTTAATTGCAAGTGTGCCTGTAGCAGCAGCAGTACCAGAAGCAGCTGAACTCATACTCAATACAATAAGTGCTGTTTATATGTTCCCTCTCCCTCCACTACCGTTGATGTGCTGAAGTGGTGTAACCACAATACACACCCACACAGCAGCTTTGTTTTTTTGCCCCCATTCCCCATATCTTGCTCTTTCTATCCTGTTGCATCAGCTCCCTCCTTTTCTTTCTTATCACCACTGTAATGTGAACTCTCAGGTCTCTCTCTTCCTTGCATCAGTCAGTTGGCTCCACCCATTTTCACTCACTGCATTGATCACAGAATCCCATTTTACACAGTTAGAGAGAAGATCTCCAACCGTGGTGGAGTTTGACAGTATAAATACTTAGTATTCATTTAATCCAAAGCAAAAATGGAATAGTGTACAGAAATGCAAGTCCTCTTCAGATGCTGGTTTATCTTGTTTTTCATGGAGGTCTCCTCAGAAGCAGTGTTCTGTATGTACTCTATATGTTTATCACCTTAGTGGAAGCTGCCTGGCAGGTTCGTACTAGTAGTTGTGACATTACCTGGTCTTTCCCACCCTATCCTCTCTGTGCTGCTTGGGTATGCAGGAGAACCCGTGGTGATTGATGAGTGGGCCGGGGAAGCGGAAATCTATCCCCTGGCTGCGGGGCAGGCCCTGTGATGGATGGCCCTCAGAGCTATGCTCTGGGTTGGACTGATGGGCCACGGGCCTGGGAGAGAGAGCCCACTGTTGCCTGCCTGCTTGCCTGGGAGGGAGGGAGGGAGGGAGGGAGGGAGGGAGGGAGGGGAGAGAGTGGGAGGGATGTGGAGGAAAAGGCAACAAGCAGTCCGTAATATTGACATTTCACACCAAGCTGAGATTTCATCGGTGCTGTTATGAATGCAGCAGAGCAAACACCAGCTGTAGGGAGTCCTTACTAAGGATCTTTTATCACCATGAATGTACAAAAGTATGACCTTGCTTAGAAGGTATCTCTATAGTGCTTATGAATACTTCATAAAGCCTTTATGCATTATTGTTCGGGACTATGCAGGGATATCAGGCAGACCATGTTGACTTTTACTTAGTTTCTGGTTAATAACGACTTGACTGAACAGCGTTGGAGCAGCAGAAACAGGTTAGTTAGTTAGACACTAGTTCTGCCCAGTCAGCCACACTCTGAAAGGGCAGGTGAATGACTTTCTCACCACCAGTAGCATCCATTATGTGCTTCAAATCAATACGGTTAAAACTTCAGCACTGTGTTCTTTTGTATATGCTGTACGGCTGACAGGGATTGTTTGCAAGTGTGGTTCTTCAACCAGGGAAGAAGCATGTTCAATGATGTCAGATAGATTGGCTGTCAGAGAAATGTGTTCTCCTCTTTCTTGACTGTTTGCATTCTCCCTGCAGTATCCACATATACTGGGGGGGGGGGGAACTATGAGCTTTTCTCAGTGAATGCGTGACACCTTGAATGTCAACATCAGCCGGAACATTGCTTTGTGTGGGAGAGAAAGAAGCCACACTGTCACACACACAGACATTAATCTGTTGGAAGAACCACCTCTGATTCCTCCTCTCTGAAGCCCCGGGCTGATCGTCTCACTGTAGCGAATAAGCTGAAAATCAATCACAGTGATGCACAGAGTGTGGGTAGAACCTGACAGAAAATTAATATAATCTGTGTTGTTATTATCTCAAGAGATGGAGGGGAAAACACTCCCTAGGCTCTGAGACGAGTTTGGTGGGAGGTACTGTATTAGTCCTGACAGTTCCAGCTCTGTGTACATAAACACATAGCTCTTGTTGAAGTCATACTGCCTGTTAGTGCTGACTTCACCTTTGATAAACACATTATAGATGCTTCCACAGTGACCTGCTGCACTATTTATGAAGTCCCAAGGGATCTCCTGACAATTTCCTCAATGCAGCAAAGAATATGCTAATGAATGTCTGATGGAGGGAACTTTGCGACATTACATCCTGCTATTCAAATAGATTCATAAATACATCTTAGTACCGTGGTTAACCGCGGCCACTTTGTTTGTTCCTTTTACAGTTACAAGAATCAGCTCTTTATGAAGAGGCTCCTGTATTTTATATTCAAATACAAAACACCCACGACTCACATGAACGCACACACACACACACACACACACACACACACACACACACACACACACACACACACACACACACACACACACACACACACACACACACACACACACACACACACACACACACACACACACACACACACACACACACACACACACACGCACACCTTCCCATCCGCAATATGACTGTGGTTGCAGTCAATTTTGACTCGCCTGCCATCCAATATTGTGTGCTGCGGTGGGCCAAAGTTGTGATACATTTGCATGGATTAAATGTCAGCACCTGGTAGGGAGACGCGGCAGCAACCTTCATCCTGGCTTGGTCTGTTTCTTTTCACCAGCTCTATCCTCAGCAGTCATGGACAAGCAGAAAGAGAATGAAGGGGCCATTCACCCAGGAGGGAGGAAGAGAGAGGGAGAGGGAGCGGATTTTAAGTGACAGGGGCCAGGAGGACTACTGCTTTCAGACAGAAAGCAGAGAAAGAGAGGGACAGAAAGATGAATCATCAGAAAAGGACTTCATTCTTGGCTGCAAAGCCTGCTGCGGAAGTCCCAGAGAGAGGGAGAGAGCAGAGATACAAGGTGAGACAAGTTGGGGAACTCTGATCCAGCAAACCTTATCTGCAGTCACCGCTCTTCAAGCTTCAGCACAAAACTCTCCCTGCCTGTTTTTGTCAAGATTTTACCCATCACAGAGAGTTGGTGCATCTGGCACTCTAAGCTTGACCCAACATATGTTTCAGCTTCTCCAGAACTGTGCTAAATGTACAATTTGTTAGCAAAATTTCTTGTTTATCTAAACAAGCTTGATGTGTTTGGACTTGCCATCCCCAGGCACACGGACAAGAAGTTATAGAGAACACGCATACAGAATCCACATCAGCATATTTCCACTAAATGTGGATTTAGGCCAACATTCTCTTACTCAGTAGTCCAACTCTCTGGCTCCATGCTGCTGCTGGAGAGGCCCGTGTCTCCACCACTGTTGGCTTAACCGCCTTTTTTATCTCACTAAATATCTTTCCCAAATATTTTCCCATCTTCTCCATCTCGTTTAACGCCTCCCTCTATCCTCACACTGGGAAGAGCTGCAGTGCAACATAGCGGTATGTGGACACCTGCTTGTCAAACATCTCATTCCAAAATCATGGGCATTAATATGGAGTTGGTCCCCCCTTTGCTGCTGTAACAGACTCTTCTGGGAAGGCTTTAGATCAGAAGTTGGAATATTACTGCAGGGACTTGCTTCCATTCAGCCACAAGAGCATTAGTGAGGTTGGGCATTGATGTTTGGCGATTAGGCCTGGCTTGCAGTCGGCGTTCCAATTCATCCCAAAGGCGTTCGATGGGGTTGAGGTCAGGGCTCTGTGCAGGCCAGTCAAGTTCTTCCACACAGGAAAGGGCCTTCCCCAAACATTTGCCACAAAGTTGGAAGCACAGAATCATCTAGAATGTCATTACATGTTGTAGTGTTAAGATTTCCCTTCACTGGAACTAAAGGACCTAGCCTGAACCATGAAAAACAGCCCCAGACCATTATTCCTCCTCCACCAAACGTTACAGTTGGCACTATGCATTGGGGCTGGTAGCGTTCTCCTGGCATCCATCAAACCCAGATTCGTCTGTCGGACTGCCAGATGATGAAACGTGATTCATCACTCCAGAGAATGCGTTTCCACTGCTCCAGAGTCCAATGGCAGCGAGCATTACACCACCCCAGCCGACGCTTGGCATTGCACATGATGATTTTAAGCTTGTGTGCGGCTGCTCGGCCATGGAAACCCATTTCATGAAGCTCCCGACAAATAGTTATTGTGCTGACGTTGCTTCTAGAGGTAGTTTGGAACTGGCTGTTGCAACCGAAGAGCTACGCGCTTCAGCACTCGGTGGTCCCATTCTGAGCTTGTGTTGTCTACCACTCTGCGGCTGAGCCGTTGTTTCTCCTCTACCTTTTTCACTTCACAGTAACAGTACTGTGACCAGGGAAGCTCTAGCAGGGCAGAAATTTGAGGAACTGACTTGTTGGAAAGGTGGCATCCTATGACAGTGCCACGTTGAAAGTCACTGAGCTTATCAGTATGGGCCAGTCTACTGTCAATGTTTGTCTATGGAGATTGCATGGCTGTGTGCTCGATTTTATACACCTGTCAGCAACGGTTGTGACTGAAATAGCCGAATCCACTAATTTGAAGGGGTGTCCACATACTTTTGAATATATAGTCTAAATTGAGGAGCTGACGTTTTTCAAGAATGTAAATGTGTTATTTTCTGACACCAAGTTCAATTGAACGAGAAAGCAGAGTGAGATTTGGGGGAGAGATGAGAGATGGGGTGACAGTGAAAAAGAGATCAAGAGGGCCAAAGAGAATGTGTGTGTTTGGATAGGATATAGGGGAGAGCACTGTCTCTGCTCATTTGCCCCCAGGCAGGATGATTTCCCTCGTGAAAGGCTATCAAACAAAACTCTATGAAGAAGAAATCACATCAGAAATTCACTTTTGGAGGACCTGAATCGTTGTGTTTTTCTAACCCCAGACAGGGTAGTGTAGAGCCTGCCGCCCGCGTCTCTGGAGGATCAGGCTATACGGTCTGTTTTCCCATACGGCTCTATCTCATCAAGCCAGCGTTTGACATCTTTCTGCTCTTTTCCTGGGGCATAATTGCAATTATAGGCTGTGTAGAATGTAGATGTCATGTGATTTAGCAGTTTGCCTCTTGTTAGAGGAGCTACGTACCTGGTTTAAGCTCTTGATTGTTTCAGTGTTTAAAACCGACCTCTGCACCGTGGCAATTTAACACGGAGCTGCTGAAATGACTAATTGGCCACACACTTAGGCTGCGTTTACACAGGCAGCCCAATTCTAATCTGTTTTTCACTAATTGGTCTTTTGAGCGATCACATCAGATCTTTTCACATCAGATCTTTGTCAGAACTGATCTGATTGGTCAAAAGACCAATTAGTGAAAAAAGTATCAGAATTGGGCTGCCTGTGTAAACGCAGCTTTTGGCTACTCTACACTCTCTCCTCTAGTCATACAGTAACCTCCGTTCCAATGGCACACGTACATGCATGCACGCAAACCACCCAGGGGCTAGAGGACCCATTACTGTTCGAAAACATGTGAACCAGCTTAGCATAAATTAGTGCACAGACTGCCATCCATCATTTAAAGTCCCCAAGTAGCCTGTCATACATTCATAGCTGTCATGTCCTGACCATTGAAAGCTTTTATTTTCTATGGTAGAGTAGGTCAGGGCGTGACAGGGGGTTTAATCTAGTTTATTTATGTCTATGTTGGTTCTAGTTTCTTCTTTCTATGTTGGGTTTTTTGTCTAGTTTCTGTATTTCTATGTTTTTTGGGGGGGGATGATCTCCAGTTAGGGGCAGCTGGTCATCGTTGTCTCTAATTGGGGATCATATTTAAGTTGCTGTTTTTCCCACTAGGTTTTGTGGGAGATTATTTTGAGAAAGTGTATGTTGCACCTCTTCGTCATGGTTTGTTGTTTTGTTTACTAGTTAATTTGTATGTCTTGCATAGTTTCACAGTTTAAATAAAATGTGGAACGAATACACATGCTGTGCCTTGGTCCCATTCTTCAGACAGCCGTGACAGAATCTCCCACCAACACAGGACCAAGCAGTGTACCCAGGAGGTAATGGAATCCTGGTCTATGAGGAGATTAGGAGGAGTATATCCGGGGCTTGGGATGAAATAGTGGCAGGAGAAAAGAGCCTGCCAGGGAAGCAGGCGGAAGCAGCGAAGGAGGAACAGCTACGAAGTCGGGAAGGAAGGCCACAGAAACCCCAATATTTTTTTTTGGGGGGGGCCGAGGAGTGAACCAGAGCCAATCCGGGAGAAGAGGGAGAATTTGGAGAAGAGAGAAATGGGAGAGTTGTTGAGTTGGTGGAGGATGCACAAATTTTTCCCAAAGGAACGTGTTGTCAGTTTGGTGCCACCTGAGTCAGCTCCCCGTACTCGTCCTGAGAAGTGTGTTGAAGTTCTGGAACAATTGATACCGGCTATACGCACCAGGTCGCCATTACGTCTCAACAGCTCGGTACGTCCTGTGCCTGCTCCTCGCATTCGCCCTGAAATGCGTGTCACCAGTCTGGTGCCACCTGTCCCGGCTCCACGCAGTAGGCCTTCAGTGCGTCTCCCCAGTCCGGTGAGACCTGTTCCGGCTCTACGTAAAAAGCCTCCAGTGATGATCCATGGTCCGAAGCCTCCAGTGATGATCCATGGCACAAAGCCTCCAGTGACGATCCATTTCGCGGAGCCTGCAGAGATGATCCATGGCGCGGAGCCTGCAGAGATGATCCATGGCGCGGAGCCTGCAGAGATGATCCATGGCACGGAGCCTGCAGCAACAGCCCCCGGTCCGGAGCCTCTGATGACGGCCCCCGGTCCGGAGCCTCCGGCGACGATCCGCGGTCTGGTGACACAAAAGCAGAGGGATCAGTTGGCGGAGCGGGGGCTATGCCCCGAACTAGAGCTGCCTCCTATGCTGGCGGATAAGCAGGATGAGAGGGTTCTTCATCCTGCACCAGAACCGCCTCCCATGCAGGAGGATCCGCGGGATGTGAAGGTTCTTCGTCCTGCACCAGAGCTGTCACCGACATTAGACACCCACCCTAACCCTCCCTGTTTTTTTGTTGTTTAAGTTTGTGCGTTCGGAGTCCACACCTGTCATGTCCTGACCATAGAAAGCTTTTATTTTCTATGGTAGAGTAGGTCAGGGTGTGACAGGGGGTTTTGTCTAGTTTATTTATGTCTATGTTGGTTCTAGTTTCTTTTTTCTATGTTGGGAGTTTTGTCTAGTTTATGTATTTCTATGTGGGGTTCTAGTTTATGTATTTCTATGTTGTTTTTTGGGATGATCTCCAATTAGAGGCAGCTGGTCATCGTTGTCTCTAATTGGGGATCATATTTAAGTTGTTGTTTTTCCCACTAGGTTTTGTGGGATATTATTTTGAGTAAGTGGATGTTGCACCTCTTCATCACGGTTTGTTTTGTTTATTCGTTATTTTGTATGTCTTGCATAGTTTCACAGTTTAAATAAAATGTGGAACGATACACATACTGCGCCTTGGTACCATTCTTCAGACAGCCGTGACAATAGCATAATTTTATTATCACTGGGGAGGGGGGAAAAAACTGTTTTAGCTATGGCTCCGTCAAAGGTTGCAGAAACGGTGACATAATATCTCTTCTGCAGATGTAGATGTCTAGCTGCCGGTTGTTCCCTGAGATGGAACGAGAGGGCAGAGATTTCTACTGCTAGCTAGTTTGATGAGACAGGCCAGCTCTCGCCTGGGGAGTACTAGTTTGTCTGGCAGCGATGGCGAGGGAAGTAGAGCAGTCTGGGTAGAGTGGCGGGTGACTGGACGTTTGCTGTGGCTCTGTGTGTGAGTGTGTGTCTCTGTCTCTGTGTGTGAGTGCATGCGTGTGTCACGTCCTGACCAGTAAAAAGGGGTTATTTGTCATTGTAGTTTGGTCAGGGCATGGCAGGGGTTGTTTGTTTTGTGTGTTTCGGGTTCTGCAAAGGCAGAACTACGTTTCTGGGAGAGAAAAGTAAGGGAGCAACATGAGGCCGAGAGGCATCCCCAAAAACATTTTTTGGGGGGGGCACACAGGGAGTTTGGCAGAGTCAAAGTGGAGACCTGAGCCAACTCCCCGTGCTTATTATGGAGAGTGACGGATCAAGCAAGCACCTTGTTACGCAGAAATGCGCACGGTGTCGCCCATATGCACGCACAGTCCGGTACGGCCAATAAGGGCTCCGCAGCGTTGCCGGGCGATCTGGTCTCCAGTGCGTCTCCTCGGCCCAGTTTACCTTGCGCCTGCTCTACGCACGGCAGCCCTCATTCCCCAGCACAGCCCAGCTCGCCACATGCCAGCGCTCTGCCCGTGCCGGGCTACAGTGACTATCCAGCCAGGACAGGTTGTGCAGGCCGTGCGCTCCAGACCTCCAGTGCGTCTCCAAGACCCAGTGTACCCTGTGCCTGTTCCTGCTCCTCGCACTAGCCCTGCGGTGCATGTTACTAGGCTGGCGCCTCCAAAGCCAGCCTCATGCATCAGGCCTCTAGTGCGCCTGCCCAGTCCAGTATGTCCTGTTCCTGCTCTCCGCACTAGCCAAATCAAATCAAATCAAATTTATTTATATAGCCCTTCTTACATCAGCTGATATCTCAAAGTGCTGTACAGAAACCCAGCCTAAAACCCCAAACAGCAAGCAACGCACCTCCGGGCTGAGAGGCATCGCTGGAGACTCCGGGCTGAGAGGCGTCGCTGGAGGCTGAGGGCCGTCGCTGGAGACTCCGGGCTGAGGGGTGTCGCCCTGAGGTGCGTGTCACTAGTCTGGCGCCTCCAAAGCCAGCCCCACGCATCAGGCCTCTAGTGCGCCTGCCCAGTCCAGTACGTCCTGTTCCTGCTCCCCGCACGAGCCCTGAGGTGCGTGTTACTAGTCTGGCGCCTCCAAAGCCAGTCCCACGCACCAGACCTTCAGTGCGCCTGCCCAGTCCAGTACGTCCTGTTCCTGCTCCCCGCACGAGCCCTGAGGTGCGTGTTAATAGTCTGGCGCCTCCTATGCCAGTCCCACGCATCAGGCCTCCAGCGACGCTCCTCAGCCCTGAGCCTTCAGCGACGCTCCTCAGCCCTGAGTCTCCAGCGACGCTCCTCAGCCAGGAGTCTCCAGCGACGCTCCTCAGCCAGGAGTCTCCAGCAATGCTCCTCAGCCAGGAGTCTCCAGCGACGCCTCTCAGACCGGAGTCTCCAGCGACGCCTCTCAGCCCGGAGTCTCCAGTGACGCTCTTCAGGGTTGGGAAGGGGGGTGTAGCACAGGGACCGTCGTTGACGGTTGCCACCTTCCCTTCCCTCCCTTTAAGTTTGGGATTGTTTTTTGTGGGGTTGTTTTTGTGGGGTTTTGTTTTTAAGGTGCATTCGGGGTCTGCACCTTGGGGGGGGGGGGGGTACTGTCAAGTCCTGACCAGTAAAAAGGGGTTATTTGTCATTGTAGTTTGGTCAGGGCGTGGCAGGGGGTGTTTGTTTTGTGTGTTTCGGGTTTTTTGGTTTATGTTCTATATTTTCTATTTCTATGTGTATATCTAGTTTTCTATTTCTATGTTGGTTTTTGGCAATGACCTCCAATTAGAGGCAGCTGGTTGTCGTTGTCTCTAATTGGAGGCCATATTTAGTTTGGTTTGTTTTCACTTGTGTTTTGTGGGTGGTTGTTTCCAGTATAGTCTGAGCACCTTACTGGACTGTTTTCGTCATCAGTTTATTTTGTTTAAGTGTTTTCTTTAATAAAGAAAGAAGATGAGCACTTTACCCGCTGCGCCTTGGTCCAATCCTTACGACGCCCATGACAGCATGTCAGGAGGGATGGAGGGATGCCCAGACCTAAGTTGTTTCTGGGAAAAGGGATTGCATGGGGGAGTGAGTGCCACAGTTGTTAAAAACGTCTTGGCTATTTTGTTTCTTTTTGTGAACATAAAGTGATCATATGAGACAAACTGCTTGGCAAGCTGGACTGTGAAAAGCATCAAACTTTGAGTGGACAGCAGGTGTGTGTTGTGATCTGCCTTGTAGCACTGCAGACAGACCTACAGTATATCTGGGCACTTTCACTGTAGGAAATAAGACTGTGGTCAGCTCAGTGTTTATGCTTCTGACTATAGAAAAATGTACATGCCAGTCAATTCATGTACTTTTTCGGCACCAACCGTTTATCAACCAATCAAATCCCACATGTTTTCGAGTTAAGCACATTCATATATGTCACCAAATCAGAGAAGTTCTAGTATTTCAGTTAGAGATGCACTGTAATGAAGTGGCTGTCACGACTTCTCCCGAAGTCGATTCCTCTCCTTGTTCGGGCGGTGTTCGGCGGTCGGATATAGTGAGGACGTAGTGTCTGATCGGGGTCCCCAGTTCACTTTGAGGGTCTGGAGGGCGTTCATGGAACGTCTGGGGGTCTCGGTCAACCTTACCTCAGGTTTTCATCCCAGGTGGAGAGTTAACCAGGATGTGGGTAGGTTTCGGAGGTCTTACTGCCAGGACTGGCCGGAGGAGTGGGCAGCGTTCGTGCCTTGGGCAGAGATGGCCCAGAACTCGCTCCGCCACTCTTCCACTAACCTCTTTCCCTTTCAGTGTGTGTTATGGTATCAGCCGGTTCTGGCTCCTTGGCATCAGAGTCAGACCGAAGCACTGGATGACTGGTTCCGGCGGGCGGAGGAGACATGGGACGCCGGCCCATGTCCATCTTCAGCGCGCCGTGCTGCGCCAGAAAGTTAGCGCAGACCGTCACTGCAGTGAGGTCTGGCTCTCGACCCAGAACCTGCCCCTCCACCTGCCCTGTCGGAAGCTGAGTCCGCGGTTTGTGGGGCCATTTAAAGTCCTGAGGAGAGTGAATGAGGTATGTTATAGGTTACAGCTTCCCCCGATTACCGCATTAACCGCTGATTACCGCATTAATGTGTCTCTTCTCAGGCCGGTGGTGGCTGGTCCGCTCCAGGAAGCTGAGGTGCGGGAGGTTCCTCCGCCCCCTCTGGACATCGAGGGGGCCCCAGCGTACTCCGTTCGATCCATCCTGGATTCGAGACGTCGGGAGCGAGGGGCCTTCGATACCTTGTGGACTGGGAGGGGTATGGTTCCGGAGGAGGACGTGTTGGACCCTTCTATGCTGCGGGATTTCCACCATCTCCGTCTGGATAGCCCTAGTCCTCCGGGTCGTCCCCGAGGCCGGTGTCGGCATGGGGGGGTTACTGTCATAACTTCTGCCGAAGTCGGTCCCTCTCCTTGTTCGGGCGGTGTTCGGCGGTCGACGTCACCGGTCTTCTAGCCATCGCCGATCCATTTTTCATGTTCCATTTGTTTTGTCTGGTTGTCACACTCACCTGGTTTCAATTCCCTAATTACATGTTGTATATGTTCCCTCTGTTTCCTCCATGTCCTTGTCGAGAATTGTTTATTGTAAGTTGTGTGCCTTTGTGTGACTGGTGCGTTACGGGTTTTGTGCCCATGTGTTTGTTATTTTTATATACCGGGAGTTATGTATATTTAACGGCTCCGGCTATATATCAAGTTCTGCTCTCCTGCGTTTGACTTCCCTGCCACCAGTTACGCACCCTTGACAGTGGCTTCTAATTACGCCTCATTTCAGGACAGCTCTCTCCATGTTAGTTCAGAGCAGAGTGAGGTAATTTGTGTCCTGGCTAAGGGTCCTTTTCAGTAGCCCCACGAAGCACTTCAATTTCCCTCTTATTCTGCAGCCTCTTTGTCCGAGGATAATCAAGCTGTGAAATATCCACTGAATGCACTAGGCTTTATGTAACTCACACTCGTTGGATGGAGAGACCCATTCTGACTCTACAATAATGTTTTCAAGGAGGGAGAGCGGATATTAGGACTAGATCAGGGCTGCTGAAAGATGAGTAAAAGACCCATGGCGTTCTACTGTACAACGAGAGGATTGAGCTTTGTGTGTTTGGCGGGGGGTTGAGTGAGAGGATGTTTGTTTGGACTGGAGGAGGGAGATGGGTGAGTCGGTTGCATTTGGGGCTCGGAGCTGCTGAGTGAAGTAGTCCCATATGTGCCTGGGTATAAATAATTATCCTCACTGTTCTGCGTCAACAAGCTGACATACTTTCATCTCTGCGTTCGGAGGATCAGAAAATAGATCTGGGTGTTGCTCTAAACAGCAGACAGGATCAGCAACTGTACAACCATGAGACTTCATAAGGAACGGAGTTGTTGTCAGTGTTACCGGGGTCTTTATTCATGTTACAGGCATATGCAGTACCTGGTGGTTTATGGGAATACTGGCCCACATGAAACAGTACATGAGAGGATAAAGCCTTGGTTGTCAGGATACTGTAACTGCAAAAGACATCTCCTACGCTGTTTGACCAATATGAAGGCATAGTCTCTGTCCTCTTTAGTTTCTGAACAAAATCATTGATTCAAGACATTTCTATACTTATTGTTGTATAACTTTCCGTGTAGTGTTTATGGGACATAGCTGCCAGAGAAAACGGAACGTGTCTGAGTCTTGCTGTAGTATATCAGCTCTACTCTGTTTATTTGTCTGGGGTTTTTGATGAAAAGCCATGTCGCTCTCCATTCTCACTGTGTTTTCAGTTATTACGCAGAAATTAAACATGGCTGTCACTTTACCTTGCCTATGAGCTCCATCATGTTACAGGGGGGAGAGGGTGGGGAGGGAGAAGAGATATGCAGACCCACGTGATCACACAGTTTGCATCTGTCTCCTGCTGTGAATGATTCTCCCCTACACATCCCCTTGTTCCCTCAGTTCCTCTGCCTCCAAACTCTTCTATTCATTATTTTCATTTTCCAGACCATCTAATAAAGTAAATCAACCCAAGCCTTCACCAAGACGAAACAACAACAACACGCTGGTTAAAATACCCCAAAGCCTTCCTGCCGAAAGAGGAATAGTTTGGGACTCATCAAAGATTTACTGGCTGTGACTTTTTATATTTATTTCTGCCCGCCTCTGTTTTGCAAATGAGTTTGTTTCCCTCCTCCGCTCCCATGCTGATAGATCCCCTCCCAGCCAAGTCTGGTTTCCACAGTGATGTGGCTGCTATTGCTTCTGCTCAGAATATGCATAGCCTAATGCTCAGTTTTGTATGAGGGTTGGTGAGTCCCCTAAGCCTCGGGCTAGGACTGCAGTCTGACAGAAAGGGCTATCTGAAATGGCATTATTGTTTCATTATTAAGCACATCTGGAAACAGCTATACATTCATTAAGCAAATACCTGCTGCAGTAAACCTGATGATTACATTAATGACCAAATACCAAAATCCAAATGAAAGTTCAATATTTCCTCGTCATTCTTTGAACTTTTCAGCAATAGCTACTATTAATAATTTCAATGTTTCATTAGAGTCCTTTAAAACATTAATGATTCATCTCATATTCTGCATTCCATCACTTCTGATCAAATTTCCTATAACTTATGTCCACCTTCCACTACACTTCCAGGACCCAGGCACACACACATGCACACACGCACACATGCACGCACGCACACACGCACGCACGCACGCACACACACACACACACACACACACCTCCTTTGTTCCCCAGGGATGGAGGAAGACAGAACCACTTTATATGTTATTTCTGCTGCTGAGAGGTCAGGAAGTTATTAGCAAGTTCATGAATGTGGCCGTCCTTCTCATTTCCTACCTATTACTGTTCCATTATCCTGTACTGTGTGGATACATGTAATTACACATTTATTCTCAATAGTGAAAAGTACAGTTATATAATAGCAGTATTTATTTAAGGCAGCTTACAGCCTAGACTGTATGAGGCTTTTAGTCCAGTTGTCCTTGATGGTCTGGCTTTAACTGTTCTGTTCTGCTTCCATTCTGTCTGTGTTCTTAGTGTTCTGGTCTTGAGTCAGTGAATCATGAAGACTGTGTCTACCCACTGCCTAACTAACTACTCCCTTCTCCCTACCTCCTCCACTGTTCCTGTGTCTCTGAACATACAGCAAGGGATGTGCCCCTTGTAACCATACTGCCTAAGAGCTGCACTGGGTGTGCTAAAGACACTGATATGGAGCAGCAGCTGAAGAGCAATGAATGAGGAAGTAGACCAGAGGTGAGGGACCTCTTGGTGTGTGTCAGAGAATCCCAAACCACCCCCTCGCCCCTACCAACTCGCTCGGAGGGCTCTCCGTTGTCACGTGTTGCTGATGAAACTCTGAGGGTGACTTCCAGACAGTGGTGAGGAGATCAATAAACCCATCAACTTCTGGACACACTCCTGACTTGAATGAAGCAACTCATGTTCCACTTCTAAATAATAAAACAAGCATGAAATTCCCCCTGTCGTTTTACAAGATATAAACCTCAGTAAGAGTTAAATATTTAATTTGTAGGTATTTGTGTCAAGTCTTGAAATCAGACATAAACAAACACATGTGGAATATAATCAGGCACGCCTCTCAATTTAAAAAATGTAATTGAATAAACTCCAAACATATTGCAGTGCATGTCAGAATAGTACTTCGCTCTGAAGCCTTGCTGGTTCATGTCTATCTGGGGGTATAATTAGCCCCTACACCCTTGATCATTTTCACTCCCTCAGCTTTGGGACACTTGTGCAAATGGTGAAGGGGGTGATTTGGGGTGTGTGTGTGTGTGTGTGTGTGTGTGTGTGTGTGTGTGTGTGTGTGTGTGTGTGTGTGTGTGCGTGCGTGCGTGCGTGCGTGCGTGCGTGCGTGCGTGCGTGCGTGCGTGCGTGTTGACTGGGCTGGGCATCTGGTGTGATGTGAATTATAACTCTCATCTTCACCACTAGCTCTTAGTGTCTGGGAACTCACTACAAATCCTCTTTTCTGCAGACAAAGCACAATGCCATGGAGGGAGAAATTAGTTTTAGGTTAAGGCTTTGTCCCATTCAACAGATTACATTACTCTCCATCTTAAATTACTTTAGCCAATGCTCTTATCTGGGCTTACTCACAGCTTTCACACCCTAGCAGTTTCTGAATTTCAGGCATGGAGTTATCATTGTGGATGAATACAGAACTAGTATTTTGTTTGTGTCAAAGTGGGACCAATCTGTATACCCCATTCAGCCACTTTATATCCATACAACCTCTCCTCTATCTCTCTTTATTCCTTTTGGCTATGTGGGAACAAACCTACTTTCCTATGCTTCCACTCCCTCCAACCTGTCAGTACATCTCAGCACAGGAACCTATCCATTGATATCAGCATTCCCCTTTGTAAAACTAAACATAAAAAATCAATTACTTTTGCTACTAATTCTGCTTCACTTTTAGCTGAAGTGCTTCCCCACTGTTGGAAAGGCTCAAAAAATATATCCAATTTGCATGTTTCTCTCAAACAGACATTTTGGTCTTTTCACCCTACACAAACCCTTTCTCCAAGGTCATCAGTCACTCCTACACTTTAAGTCTCCTCCCTGTCCTTCTCCTGCTATTAGGGATCTCGATACTGGAGTCCCCATTTTCACAATAAATGACTTCTGTCGCCTTTCCCCAGCACTGCCCTCTAAATTATTACAGTTGTTATACCTTGCGAGTTGGGCACTTTGGATGGAGACCTATTTACTGCAGAGAGGAATATGTGATGGAAAAGCTTGTAGATAACACAAGGGCACAAACACAAAGAAAACACAGAACTGCCAACCTGAGCGAGGATTTAATTTGGACTGTAAATGCCGGTTGTCACGGCACTACTTTCTGCATCACAACCGACCATGTTTTGCTTTGGGTTTGTACACGTTAAAAAAAAACTTGAAATTACAAATGGCTGTGAGAAGTCCAAGCAGCAGTTCAATCACCAGAGGGGCGGAGGGGCGCCAGGCATGCCTAGGGTGTAATTGGGCTCCTGTTCTTTACATGAGTCAGCAATTTACTGTGTACTCAAAGTTAACGATTTACTGCAATCCCTTGCTATCCCTCTATCTCCCAACTCTCTCTCTCTCATAAACACACAGATAGCATTGTTATGTACCTCTTGACAATGCACATTTACAATATTGTATACACTGTATATACTAAACATTGGGAATACCTTCCTAATATTGAGTTGCACCCCCCCCATTCTTGATACACACGGGAAACTATTGAGCGTGAAAAACCCAGCAGTGTTGCAGTTCTTGACAAACTACTACCATACCCCTTTCAGAGGCACTTACATATTTTGCCCTGCCCATTCACCCTCTGAATTTCACACATACACAATCCATGTCTCCATTGTATCAAGGCTTAAAAATCCTTCTTTAACCTGTCTTCTCCCCTTCATCAACATTGATTGAAGTGGATTTAACAAGTGACGTCAATAAGGGATCATAGCTTTCACCTGGATTCACCTGGTCAGTCTATGTCATGGAAAGAGAAGGTGTTCCTAATGTTTTGTACAGTCAGTGTATGACTCATGCACGCAGAGGAAACAGACTCTCCCTCTCTCTCGCTTTCTCTCTCTCTCCTTCTCTCATTCTTTCTCTTCATTGCTCTGTCGCTCATTTACTTTCAACTTACACCTACTAGCCATACATTCATATATTGTCCACATCTAAGTGCACTCTCTTGTTGCAAACTGTCTTAGGGGTGAACTGTTTATTCATGCGAGCTTGGTCCTAGTCTAGCAGCGTATAAAAATCGAATTAATCAATAGGTGCCTTGCTGGCGCATCTCTGTTTCCACCAAAGTAAACAGTTAGAGAATAATTGAATGAGTGCCTCTCTGACTGAGACAAATTACTCTCTTCTGTGACTGATTGGACTTGTTGCTGCGCCCTTACCCTCCTATCTCTCTCTCTCTCT
>NC_042988.1:16419786-16424786 GCF_901001165.1 Salmo trutta
TCTGCCCCTCCACGAGACGGATGCATGATTAATATGGTGGTGGGATGGGAACGGGCTCTCACAACTCTCAGGGACCAGAGTGGATGGGACTGTTTCTCTCTCTGTCTTCTCCCCATTCAGCTCAGCCCCTCTCCACTCCATCACACTGTCTCCCACTATTATATGAGTCAATCAGAGTGAGTGCATGCAGAGCAGAGCAGAGTAGACATGCATGCTTATAGGCAGCTAGGCTAAGCTTTGAGTGAATGAACTCTTACTATGCCACTCCATGGTTCAAACTTCTTTTCCTGGATTGCATTAATGCTAGGATCCAATCAATCGCAGATAGTGGATTTTTCAGGATATCACTTTGAGAAGTGTGAAGTGTTTGATTTGCACAGCAGCATGTCCTGGATAGAGGGAGTTGACACTTGTAGAGATTGTCAGTCTGGTTGTGTGCTCTGGATGACTTTGATGAGTTGAACGCTATGGACTGGCGGTTTCTAAATCAAGCCTCATCTCCCTCCATCCAGGACATGTTGCTATGCAGATCAAACACATTTCTGGAAAGCCACTATCTGCAATTGACTGAATCCTTGCCTGAGGCTTCCAATGGACAGAGACATGTTATGGACCAAAATCCTCTAATTGAAGCAGAAGTTTGTTGAAATAAAGCCTGATAACGGTGAAATAATACAGTGAGGGAAAAAAATATTTGATCCCCTGCTGATTTTGTACGTTTTCCCACTGACAAAGAAATGATCAGTCTCTAATTTTAATGGTAGGTTTATTTGAACAGTGAGAGGCAGAATAACAACAAAAAATCCAGAAAAACGCATGTCAAAAAATTTTATAAATTGATTTGCATTTTAATGAGGGAAATAAGTATTTGACCCCTCTGCAAAACATGACTTAGTACTTGGTGGCAAAACACTTGTTGGCAATCACAGAGGTCAGACGTTTCTTGTAGTTAGCCAACAGGTTTGCACACATCTCAGGAGTGATTTTGTCCCACTCCTCTTTGCAGATCCTCTCCAAGTCATTAAGGTTTCGAGGCTGATGTTTGGCAACTCGAACCTTCAGCTCCCTCCACAGATTTTCTATGGGATTAAGGTCTGGAGACTGGCTAGGCCACTCCAGGACCTTAATGTGCTTCTTCTTGAGCCACTCCTTTGTTGCCTTGGCCGTGTGTTTTGGGTCATTGTCATGCTGGAATACCAATCCACAACCCATTTTCAATGCCCTGGCTGAGGGAAGGAGGTTCTCACCCAAGATTTGACGGTACATGGCCCCGTCCATCGTCCCTTTGATGCGGTAAAGTTGTCCTGTCCCCTTAGCAGAAAAACACCCCCAAAGCATAATGTTTCCACCTCCATGTTTGACGGTGGGGATGGTGTTCTTGGGGTCATAGGCAGCATTCCTCCTCCTCCAAACACGGCGAGTTGAGTTGATGCCAAAGAGCTCCATTCTGGTCTCATCTGACCACAACACTTTCACCCAGTTGTCCTCTGAATCATTCAGATGTTCATTGGCAAACTTCAGACGGGCATGTATATGTTCTTTCTTGAGCAGGGGGACCTTGCGGGTGCTGCAGGATTTCAGTCCTTCACGGCGTAGTGTGTTACCAATTGTTTTCTTGGTGACTATGGTCCCAGCTGCCTTGAGATCATTGACAAGATCCTCCCGTGTAGTTCTGGGCTGATTCCTCACCGTTCTCATGATCATTGCAACTCCACGAGGTGAGATCTTGCATGGAGCCCCAGGCCGAGGGAGATTGACAGTTATTTTGTGTTTCTTCCATTTGCAAATAATCGCACCAATTGTTGTCACCTTCTCACCAAGCTGCTTGGCGATGGTCTTGTAGCCCATTCCAGCCTTGTGTAGGTCTACAATCTTGTCCCTGACATCCTTGGAGAGCTCTTTGGTCTTGACCATGGTGGAGAGTTTGGAATCTGATTGATTGATTGCTTCTGTGGACAGGTGTCTTTTATACAGGTAACAAACTGAGATTAGGAGCACTCCCTTTAAGAGTGTGCTCCTAATCTCAGCTCGTTATCTGTATAAAAGACACCTGGGAGCCAGAAATCTTTCTGATTGAGAGGGGGTGAAATACTTCGTTCCATCATTAATATGCAAATCAATTTATACATTTTTTGACATGCGTTTTTCTGGATTTTTTTGTTGTTATTCTGTCTCTCACTGTTCAAATAAACCTACCATTAAAATTATAGACTGATAATTTCTTTGTCAGTGGGCAAACGTACAAAATCAGCAGGGGATCAAATACTTTTTTCCCCCACTGTATATATTAGAATTTCCTTTGGGTGGATATGATTGTTTAGGAGGATGTTAGATAGAAATGATAATGTTAAGGTTTTGGAAATACATGTGTCACAGGAGGCTGTTGAGGGGAGGACGGCTCATAATAGTGTAAATGGAATGGTATCAAACACATGGAAAGTTGTATTACCTTTCCATTATTCCGTTCCAGCCGTTACTATGAGCCCGTCCTCCCCAATTAAGGTGCCACCAGCCTCCTGTGGTGTGTGTTAATATAGCTCTACTGTATGAGTGTGTGTATGCATATTTAAAATGGGCAACTGTTTAGATCCCAAACTCATTTCACGCACGATTATTTCCTCCGTTTCATCACAGCTCAACTCAAATGGATGACCAATTAGACCTTGTCATGAAACACAGCCTCTCTTACTGGACTGTCCGTCAGGGGGTGCATCCAAAATGGCACCCTATTGCCTATAAAGTACACTACATTGGACCAGAGCTCTATGGGGTGCACTTTATAGGGAACAGTGTGCCATTTCAAGCGCAGCTGGGAGTAACCATACCGTAATAAAAGTTTTTTTCTTTCTTTACATGAATTTTTCTAAGAGACCAATACTCTGTGGGAGATACGGCCTGTGTTATTCTCCATGCTGAATTAGATTGATTTGTGTCTACAGGAAGTCTCAAAGGAAAGCCATTGAGACACGTCCTTTGTGTTTTGTGTTCATCGTCTGAGTTTTCGTATTGTCCTGCATTCCCATACGTCCTTCTGCTAGTGAAATGTCAGCCTTGCTCTGTCTGTGAACTCATCAGGGTCCTGGACAGCATGAAGGCTGACCGATACAAAGGTCACCTCCAGAGAATCAGATCACCATGGTAACCCAGGGCTACCCCCCACCACCTCATCCTGTTTTATTCTCCTGGGTCTCTTCTAAAAAATGATCTGATCTCGTCTCAACCTGTATAAATGAATAAAATGAAAGGAAAATTGTCTCTATCCAAACTCCTCTGCCTTTCAGAGATAAACCTGAAATGCCAAGGGGGTTTTTAGAATATTTTGTTGGTAGTTTTGTTTTATGTGTCATTGAATAAACAGGAACACAGTGAAAAGGTCACTGTTTATGCAGGTGGTGTCATACTGAGTGTGCACTCTGTTTGTCTATTGTAGTGCAGTGGGGGCTGGAGAAGAGCTACGCACTTTTAAAGAGATGGAGAGAGCCAAACGCAAACAACAACAGTTGGCGTCAGTGTTGCCTGGGGGCTCAGTTCTCTGCCTCAATGCTAATGTTGTCACATTTATCTTTATCATTTTCATATCTCTCTCTCGCTCTCACACTCTCCAATCCCTTCACACCTCTTTCCTTTCCCTCCATACTGTTTATGACCACTCTTGTTCTTTCACAGACAGATCACCTTGGAAACAACAACATTGTGTCTGTGTTGAAACTTTGAGATCTTCAGGTAGTGAGAGCTCAAGATGGACATGTTATTTTGAGTGTTGTTTCTTCAGTCCCATTAGGATGATTATTGAAGGAAATTGAGCTTTCAAAATGATTAAAAAAAGCTATTTCAGCCCTCAAAGAGAATAATGGTGGACGTACTCTACTCAAGAGGCGGGAGCCACAATAAAGGACAACGTTTTAAATGGTAAAGGTTGATATTTATTTCTCATCACAAATAAAAAGAACCATGCTTACTCATCACAGAAAAGAAAATCAGAAAGTCTCGCCCAGTCTGTATATATTTACTGACCTTGCTGTCGGACTGTATTTTTTCTGAATGAATAACAGCAGTCTATGAAGAAGATTGAAATGCTTTAAAAAAGTCCAAGCCTCCTTCCGTCCATCTGTCTGCACCCCCGCCGCCCCCCCCCCCTCTGCTGCTGGGTTAGCCTGGTCCCAGATCTGTGCTATCTTTCCAACACATATGGTCAATGTCACACTAGGAGTTGTCAAGACAGCACAACAGACCCGAGACCAGGCTAGCTCTGGGTGTCTCTGGAGGCTTGTGAACGGAGGACGGCTCATTGTAATGACTGGAATGGAATCAATGGAAGGCTTGTTTGATATCGTTCCATTCATTCCATTCCGACCATTACAATAGGCCCGTCCTCCGATGTAAAATCACACCAGCCACCCCTGGTGTCTCTAGTCCCCAGCAGTCTTAATGACCTGGAACAGAGTGACGTTGTAGAGCACCTGGTGTCCATTGTTCCAGGTGTACAGCACCCTTTCCCTGGGGTTATAGTCCATCATGGAGATGTGGGAGTACTGGTTGTGGAAGGGGATGTCTGTGTACTCGTAGCTAGAGGAGTTGGTGTAGTAGGCGAAGTAGATCTTAGCCCCGGCCAGGTGGGAGTTGGTGACGTACAGTGTGCTACAGATCATGAAAGACTCTCCGGCGCTGCGCTTGGGGAACCCTGTGTCCCACGTCTGCAGCACCTCCAGGCTCTGCGGCTCCAGGCGGCTGATGACGATGTTGCCGGCGTTGGGGATGGTGGTGTAGACGGCCCACAGGCCGTTCTCGTCTGCCATCAGGTCGATGTCCGAGGAGCCTCCCCAGGAGTAGGGGAAGGTGTTGTTGTAGCCGGCCCCACTGAGACTGCGCTGCACCAGAACACTGCGGGACCTGAAGTGGTACTTGATGATGATGTTGCTCTGGTATTTGTTGTAGTACAGAGAGCCGTTGTAGACCACGTGGCCGGTCCCCGCCCAGGGGTGGGGCAGCAGGTGCTGAAC